>NW_008672962.1:0-19767 GCF_000695815.1 Acanthisitta chloris
CTCCGCGCCTGTGCGCGCGGTCTTTCTCACTGACCGAAGCTTTTGTGCTCCCTCAGGCGTGGAATAGCGTGTTCCAGCTTCGAGCACCCACTGGCGGTGGATGGCGCTCTGGGAACGCGTCTGCAAGAAGGCTTTTCAAAGTGTTTCCTTTCCCAAGGGCATCTTAGCTTTCTGACTCAGGTAGGTCTCGCTTGGAACGAATATACCCTCTCTTGCTGCTGCCCAGTCGGACACTCAAAGGTGTTTTTTTCCCTTGAAATCCGAGTTAACTTTCCGAACAGAGCAGCTGTTTTGTCAAGTGCTGTTGCTGTATCCCAAACAAACCGTTTTATTTTTTCTCTTGCCTTAGATTACTGTTGACTCCTGCTGCTGTGCTTATGGCCATCTTCTCCCTTCCTTTCCTTTTCCTGTTATACTTTACCTTCCCAGCACTGGTTTCTTTTATGAGGAGAAATGGGTTTTTTTATGAAGAGAGGCTGAGGGAGCTGGGGTTGTTCAGCCTGGAAAAGAGGAGGCTCAGGGGAGACCTTACCAGCCTCCGCAACTCCCTCACGGGAGGTTGGAGTCAAGAGGGGGTTGGTCTCTTCTCCCAGACAACCAGCAGCAGGACAAGAGGGCACAGACTCAAGCTCTGCCGGCGGAGGTTTAGGTTGGATATTAGGAAGATATTTTTTTATGGAGAGAGTGATCAGGCATTGGAATGTGCTGCCCAGGGAGGAGGCGGATGCACCATCCCTGGAGGTTGTCAAGCTGAGACTGGATGTGGCACTTAGTGCCATGGTATAGTAACCACGGTAGGATAGGACTCGATCTTGGAGGCCTCTTCCAACCCGGTTGATTCTATGATTCAGTGATTCTACCCTGACAGTTGTGAAGACAGGTACCAGGAGAAAAATATCATCCAATGTCTTTCAGGCTGCTAACTGTTTATTCTTTATCTGAAATCTGTAAGAGAAAATCAAAAAGGAAATATTTACATTTATAAGCCTGTCTAATTGCAAGTGTTTTGAAAGACTGATAATTTTGATTACCATTGAAAGCAAGGGAAAATATTAATTCTCCGTATGCACATTTGCTGTTCAAAAATTCCGTGAGGCTCCAAGGGCCACCCTTCCAGTCCCCGGTGTCTCAAGGCTGTCACTATTGTCTCAGGACATACACCTTTCAGCTGAGACTCATTGAACTGGGATGAAAACACACTCCCAGGCTGATAGCATTCATTGCTGAGAGCCATCTTCTGTGCTGTTGCAGTCACTCCGGGTTTCAGTTCTCATTTGAAGATTGATCAAGTGCTAGGCCAGACATTTTTTGACTTGAAAGGTGATCTGATTTGCAGTTGTTCCTCCCCTCTACTTCCTCCTTATTAGTCATTTGGTTGGTTTGTTTTGTTTTTTGGTGTGTGTGGCTTTTTTAAAATATACCCTTGATGTTATTTGATATAAATACTGATGTTAATGGCTTTTGGAAATGACAGTGTGTAGAGCAGAGGTTATACTTCAATTTTGTTAGAATCATAGAATTTCAGGAGTTGGAATGGACCTTACAGATCAGCTAGTCACAACCCTCCCTGCCATAGACAGGGACACCCCTCCACTAGATCAGATTGCTCAAGGCCTCATCCAGCCTGGCCTTGAACACCACCAGGGTTGGGGCAGCCACAGCCTCCCTGGGCAACCTGTGCCAGTGTCTCACCACCCTTACAGTAAAAAACTTTTTTCTAATATGTAACCTAAACTTCCTCTCGCTCAGTTTGAACCCATTACCCCTTGTCCTGTCACTGCAGCTCCTAACACAGAGTCCCTCTCCAGCTCCTTGTAAGCCCTTCAGATATTGAAAAGTTGCTCTGAGGTTTCCACACAGTATTCTCTTCTCCAGGCTGAACAGCCCGAACTTCCTCAGCCTGTTTTCATACAGAATATGCTCCAGTCCTCTTGTCAGCTTTGTGGCCTCCTCTGGACTTGCTGCAAGAGTTCCATGTCCTTCTTGTGTTGAGGGCACCAGAACTGTGTGCAGTATTCCAGGTGGGTCTCACGAGAGCAGAGGGGGAGAATCAACTCTTTCAACCTGCTGGTCACATTTCTTTTGATGCAGTCCAGAATTTGATTTTGAGCTAGAGTGATGAACAGACAGGTTACCTTTGTGCAGGATGATCAGACAATTATCTTAAGATGGTGTCTTGGTCGTAGCTTGTAATTTTGGTTCGTGGTACACTATTTTTAAAATATTGTTCAAAACCTTATAAGAGATTAAGAAAAAAAGACCAGACAGAAACCAAAACAACAGAAGAACCCCTAAAATTGTCCTGTTTAAAATGAAAAAAAATTATTTTTTAAAAAAGGGTAGTATGTATCTTTCTCATCATCCAAGATTAAGGTATACCTTTTACCAGACAGTCTGCTAAAGGAATGACTCTGTAGCAACCATCCATTAACTGATACATCAAAAGCTTTCATCATAATGGGATTAGTTGGCAGTATTTTACTTTTTATAGGTATGCATTTTTATATGTTTGAAAAGCCAGTTGAAAACATTACATAATTAGGGAAGGGGTCATAATTAGAGGACCAGTGTAAACAATCTTCTAAAGAAGTCTTTTGGATTTAATTCAAAGACTACTTCTTGCTGTTGTCCTTAAGGGAAGGTGTGAAATGTCTCAGGCTCATCCAGGGAGACTTCTGTAGATGTTTTCCTGAATCAGTATACAGTAGAATTAAATGTTCCTCCATACCCCAGGCACATCCCTCCTCACAATTCTTGACTGACAACTCAGGACCTTTACTCCATAGTGTGGAAACAAAAAAGAGAGGTGAGAGAATTTTATATACATTTTTCCTCATACAATGGAAAAAAGTAGCAGGTATCCGTAATAGGCTTAAGTGGCCTGCAGTGTCACATTGGGCTTGGTATGTTAAGAAGATTTAGATCTCTGGCAGGCTAGAAAAAGAGGATAACAGAAAGGGAATCAGTCCAGATAGAGAGAAAAACATTACTCATTATTTATTTTACCCCACAATCTTCCCTCTTCTCAAATTGAATCAACACTCTAGAAAGATTTTTCTCTGTACTTTCTTCTGATAATTCCAAACTGATTATTTGGTTCTTCTGCACATTTTTGTTTATCTGCAACATCTGTTCTTAAATAGACAAACTGTTAGAGCTGTATTATGATTTCTCACTGCCACGAATTGTTCTGAGTAACCAGAAGAAATTATGCAGAATCCTTTCCCACTGGGCTATAATCCCAATATTTATCCAATTCTCTGATGTACCAAGAAATAACTACTTGCAAAGATGCTTCATTTGGAAATCCCACTTCTGTGTTTTCCTGTGAAGGTTTACCACTTATCAGTTATGAACCGCTATAAGCATTATGGCCACAAATGCTGTTTTACAATTCTGTAGTAAGGAAGCTCACTGCTACTTTAGGTGCCTTTTTGTGCTGTGTTTTGTTCAGCCCCAGAGTTAGTACAGGAGAAGGAAATTATGAGTACAGTACTGTAGGTAATAAACTAGGCCAAACTGACAGCTCTTTCCCCAGTTATGGATCAGTGCTTTAAATCTTTTTAGATTTCTGTGCCATATAGTGAAAAACGTTTTCCTTTTAGATCAGTATGTACTTTCAATATGTTATCATTCTAAAGGGAGAAAACTCACTTTTGGGGTTAAGGGTTATTGATTAATTGACTTATGTTGAAATGCCAAGTAAAATTAAACTCCCTGGTGGGTAACAGTAACGTGGATCCATTTCACTTCAGTTCGCTTCTCTTTGGCTGGGCTTTTTTTTCTGGCTTACCGTAAGCGAATTGGTTATTCAGTGCTCCCTTGTGATCTAAAGAGAGTTTATTTATCTTGCCCTCTAGATGGCTGTCTTTGCTTTCCTTCAAAGAATCTACTACACACAGAGTTTGCTAGACCTGTAAGGGAGAAAGTTTATTTAATTAGTCACAGTTTTTACATATCTGCATATTTGCAGTGTACTTAAGTGTTTATGAGCAAAAATGTTGGTAAGTGACTATAATGTTGAAAACCTGCTGTGGACAACTGTGACCTAATATGTCTTCTGCTGCTGGGCAAGAAGAAGATAGGTACTAACTTGTTTCAGAGAATTACAAATATTTCCTAATAAATTTTTCATTCTATCAAAAACCTGCTAATTTATCATACAAGACAAGTTATGTACATGATGCTGTAATTGCCAAACAACAACTTAATAAAACCACATCTTCAGGAATCACCCATCAGCGGTGTGGAGTAAAAACTTTTTGAGGTTCATTGTTAGTAAAACTAAATTTTTGTTTCTTAAAGTTCTTTGTTTACTTTGTTAGATACAGCTGCTTAATATAGGAAGAAGTGAGTCCTGTGTTCCCTATGCAGTTGACATTTATCTTTACTTGTAAGTAAATCAACCTAGAACAGGATCTTGGTATTTGCTGTGTTTAAGTACAGAGAGGCAGAAGGATCTCTTACACAATTTTCTGAGTTGTGATGAAGTCATTTACTTTTACAGTATTTCCTTTGTTTCTGTCTTTACGTTTATGTTTTTTCCTGCTTCTGAACTACTGAAAATGGAATTTTCTCCACGAGTGTCACACTGAAGAGGAAGTATCTTCCTTTTCACTGCAGCACTGGTCTTAGGGTCTTCAGAAACCACTGTCTGGTTAATTGCTATTAAAGGCAATTGTTAAGGGACAATAATTTCCATGATTTAGCATTGATTAAAATAATTGCTCTCTGAAAAGACTCTCTAATAAGTTAATGCTTCTGAAGGGGAGATCTTAAGATTATTAAGCATCCTTCTGCTGTCATAAAGAAAGATGGCAGTTTCGTAAGAGACAATTAGCACAGTCTGATAGTAATGTGCATTAGGAGGTGATTAGCTTAATCTGCCTCTCCTGCATACAACAGGTCATAATTCAACAAAGGCAACTGCAGGGTCCTGCACCTGGGGAAGAACAACCCCATGCACCAGTAAGGTCTGGGGGCTGACCTGCTGGAAAGTGGCTTTGTGGAGAAGGACCTGGGGGTCATGATGGAAGACAAGTTGTCTGTGAGCCAGCAGTGTGCCCCTGTGGCCAAGAAGACCAGTGGGTTCCTAGGCAACATTAGGAAGAGCATTGCCGGCAGGTCAAGGGAGTTGATCCTGCCTCTACTCAGTGCTAATGAGGCCACATCTGCATTACTGTCCAGTGCTGGGCTCCTCAGTACAAGAGGGACATGCAGCTCCTGGAATGAGTAACAGAAGGTGACAGAGATGATTAAGGGATTGGAGCATCTATCTTATGAGGATAGGCTGAGGGAGCTGGCTCAGTTTAGCCTCAAGAAGAGATGACTGAGACAGGGGCTCATCTATGTATATAAATATCTGAAGGGAGGTGTCAAGAGGATGGAGGTGACATCATTAAAAATCTTCTAAACATGTATTTGTTTTGACTTTCAGAAGTGCATGATTACCTGACTATTTATTATTTTTAAAAAAAAATAGGGAAAAAATCAGAAAACTCAAGGAGCAGGAGAAAGATTAAGGTTTATTCACTGTGCAGCTATGCTTCTGTGCAAATGATGCATCACCAGGAGTAGAGACGGTGAAAGTGGTAGTGTTTGAAGAGAGAGGAGGATCCCTGAAATATGTCAAAAGCAAATGAATATAAGAGCTGTTGGGGGAAGTCTTGTCTTTGGAAAAACTGTTTTCTAGACCAAAAAACGGTGATTTTTTTTTTCACTTCAATGTCTGTAGCAAAGTTCTTCAGTCAAAAGTTGGATAATCATTTTTCTCTGTGATGAATTCTTTCTGGATTTTTTTTCTGATAGTGCCTTTTTCAAATTATATTTGTTCAAAATGCCAAGAGATATGTAACAACATAACCTTTTCTCAAAACTTCATTGAAAATACCATAAAAACAGTGTGAGTTTAAATGAAGCTCTGAATTTCATGGTCTAGCTGTGCACCTTCCAGGCCATGTATTTGGAGCATGCTAAGATCTAGCCAAACTATGTGGTTTACAGTCAGTTTAACTAAGCTTGATTGATTTGTAGGTAGCTATGTCCCAAGAAAATATACGTGATTGAAACACCTGAGGTTTCCAATCATGTAAAATTAGGGGAGATGTAAGGTTGTGTGACATTGTGCTGTCATATTCAGTGTTTCTGTAGTGCTGCCATTCTCCAGTTACACAAAAATACTGTTGATTTCAGATGATTGCTAACTTCAGCGCTTTTTTTTTAACACTCTCCTTATTTTTTTATTCTGTCTAATAGGAGTGCTGATAGAGTGTGTGTACAAGAAAATATTCAATTCTAGCTTTCAATTCTTCAATTCAATTCTAGGTTTCCAAATATATGAAGCATGAACAGAAAAAAAGTAGTAACATCATTACATTGACACTGCAAGTGTGCCCCAAACAGTGGGACGTTTTATTTGAGTGATGTAATGGCATGAAAAATTATAAGTCTGGTGGCAAGTTTGTCCAGAATGTTTGCTGAATTGGATTCTGCCAAACAATTAATAAATGGTGAATTAGTACCGCTCTATGTGTGCGCGTAAGACGTAACTGATGTAATTACATTTTGTCTTAAGTAACATTCATCGAATTTGGAAGGAATTTGCCTTCCCAGTGGTGCATAAGAAAATAGGTAGGGGGATAAAGTTTTATCCTAGCTGCTAAGGTGCAGCTAAATACATGAGTCACCTTTGTTTGTTTTATTTTTAATTCTGCATAATACCATTAAAGAAAGAGAAATGTGTAAAGTAACAGAGATTGTAACCTCTGTTGGTTGGAAGGAGGATGATAGAAGACTGTATCTTAAGTTATCTTCTGCATAATACTCTGCCTTGTTTAAGTGTTATGACTACCTCACACCAGAAGAGTATTAAACATGAGCATATGGCTTCTCCTGGTGGTAGCACAAAGTACTCTCACTCCAATGTAGCACACATTTGGAGGAAGGAAAAGGAATACAAGAGAATGTATTCCAAAAAAATGAAAAAGGGGACAAAAAAGCTGTAAAATTATAATGATGGAGTATGCAGCCCCTCTCAGCAAGCAGCTCACCAGAGCAGAAGTGTGGCCTCAGTCACGGCACTGTGACTCATTATTAGAATCCTTTGCCTAAAGGCTTGGAGCAGCGATGCCGGAGAACCTCATGCTGAGAAGCTGATAGCTCGTTGGAGTGACTGTGAAACTAATCAGGCAGCTGCGGCTGCTGAAGGTTTGCGTTTGTTTCCTGACAGACATATTCAGAATCAAACATTAAGACTATTGGGTTTCGTGCATTTCTGTGCGGGCACAAAGCATCTCCGCTTATTCGGTATGAAGTGTTGTTCTTATTGCTGTTGTTGCAATAATAAAAATTATTATCATTATTACGAACCTCAAGTCTCTGGGGAATAAGAGAATGTCCTTCTGGAACTGCTGCAACTCGGACATTTTGTTTCATAAATTATTTCTCTGACTTGGACAGGGCAGGATGTTCATTTTCAGCACTACAATAGTGTTTTCCTATTGGCCTAGGAAAGGCATTACTAGAATGAATATTCTTCTGGTGCTGCTCTCATCATTATAGTGACAACACAGGAATTATAATACTAGCCTAATTCTAAAAATTTTCTGCTTTCTATTCCTGATTGTTTCAGCATCATAATGTGACTGCCACACAACTCCTCTTGTGTAATGGTAAAGGTATTCATTCTTGGTCATTTCATAACACTGCAGATTCTTTATCGTAATATCTAAAAGCCTCTTGAAGTTTGAACAGTGTTCAGGTTTCTTTATGTTCTTTACCATGTTATGTGTTCTTAGCTTTCTCTCTGTACTTATTACTGTTCATAAAGAGAGAAAAATTGGATGTTAAATGGAAGCATGGGACGCCTTCACGGAAGGGAAAGCTAAAGCCTGAGAAAGCCAAAAAAGTGGAGACCACAGTAGGCTGTTATTTCAGGATTATAGTTCTAATATCTTATGTCTTACACCATAGAAACAAAATGCCCACTGACTAAAATTGGGTTCTGCAACTGCCTGTTTACCAAATTGTTTTAACTAGCAAACGGGAAATACCAAAGAAAATGGTGGGCTTAAGATTCTACTTTATTAAGGATTGGATGTCTGACATCATTGAACAACCAAGGCAGATCGGTCTTTCTATTTTCATACAGAAAACAGCAAGGAGAAGGTTCACTTATACCCAGTATTGATAGGAGGCAGGAATTCAAGCAGATCAGGAATTTGACCACTGGAAACTTAGACACACAGGGAATTCCAGTACCTTTCAGAGCTGGCTGGCAACTGAGTAGAGGAGTTGGGAATTAGGGTGATAGGTCCCACTTGTAAATTTATTGCCGAATGGTTCTTATGAGTTTTATATGTCTTTTTTCTGAAGATCTAAGAGGAGAACCTGTAGTTCTTTATGCCTATGTACATGACCAAACCAATAAGGCTTATTCATGCTGACAATGATGTTAGGAACAACAGTTATGGGTTCTGGGGGTTTTGGATTGTCTAGCTTGAAAACACAAACTGTCGAGACTGAGTACATTGTTTTCTAAACCAAGTGGTCAAGACACATACTTTGCCATCTCCTTTCCTCCACTAATATTTGAAATGTATTGAAACCAGAAATGGTTTGAAGAAAAGCACTGCAGGTAGAAATGTGATTAAACGAGAGATAATATAAAGGAGGGAGTGTCTGAAACTTTGGTTTTCCTTGTCTGGCTGAAATTTGAAATGTAGGATACACTTTCACCCTTGTATGTTCCTGTGACAACCTACTTGGCATAAACAGCTGTTACACAGAACTATGAATTTAACCTCCCTGTGGCTGGGTTTAAAATGTGAGCAAAATGAAGACCTAGATTTGGATGCATTTTTATGAATTTGCATCGTTGCATTATAATTCTATGGAGGCAAATAGACTGCATATGCTGATTCAAATGCATGCAGGTCTGAAAATGAAGTATTTTAAATAGATTTGGTAATAATTTTGATGGTTTGGAGTTTGTAAAGTATTATTTCTGTATGTGTGTACTTTGTTTTGTTTGAAAATATTTTCATGCTTTGGAAAGGTAACTTACCAGATATTTGTGTATCTGGACTTAGGGCTAAATAGTAATTTGCAAGTTGTATGGTGAGAATACTTGCCGATGATTTGCGGATTTCAATTGCATACTGAAGAAATTTATGGAAAACTTTAAATTCAAGAATTTTGACTTGAAGTAATTGTCTCTGCTTTGGATGTAGCGAACCTGCTGGTTCAAAGGGCATGTTGATAGCACTAGGTAAAAGCAGTGATTGGAATATTTTGTTCATCACTGAATACCCTAGTAAAGTTAAGTTAAATAAGGAACAAAAATCAGTTTAAAAATTAGGCTTAATGCAAATACAAAGAATCTAATTCTGTGTAACTTGGGAACACAGTATCTTTCAAGTATGGTGTTTTCTGGGTGAATTATGTGGGGCTGCTGTCAGATCTTGCACTTCAGTGACCATCATCTGATCTAGTTTCTGTATCTTGATAATATTTTGGTTACTTGATAGGGTCTAATCACTGCTGACCACAGCAAATAACGTAAGTGACAAATTTTGCTCTTATCTGCACATTCTTCCTGGACACATCTTGATTGATTTTGTTTGCTCGTATTGGTTTTAATTCTCTAATCATTAAGAAAGAGAACAGAATGCAGTTATTGCTTATGCTGCTATTTTCATTGTTGCAGGGTTTTTTTGTGTGAAGGATTACACTGCAGGCTTTTTGTTTGTTTATTTGTTTTGTTACTGGTTTCTCACAGCAGGAGATATATTTTCTACCATCTCATCCCTATATTCCCTCAATGAGTTTTCTACTCGGTCTATCAAAAGAATTCCTTGTTTCATCTCTTAAAAATAAATTTATTAAAGACAGTTTAAATATGTTTACAGTGCATGTCTTAAGTCTCTAAATGGCCAGAGCATCAGTTAGGGCTTTTAGGCTTTCCTTTTGTTCTGTTTTTTGCTTTGGGCAAATAATTTGAGTGAAAATATGAATGCTTTAGTGAAGGGCAATGCACTGAAAGAACATTATCTCTCAGTTTTAAATATGTACTGAATACAGGTAGAATGTGAGGCTTGTTTAAGATAAAATTCCAGTTTAGTTATTGTATAACAGAGTAAGAAATCCCAGAGGAATTTTTAAAATAGAGTCATATACACTCATTATAAGAAAAGTTTCCTTAATCATATTGTTCAAACTTTTCAGTACACTATAGTGTTTATTAGTGGCTTTTCATTTTCAGCTGTCAGATAATTCCTTTTGTTAACTCTGGATACATAGTAGTCTCAATACTTTTGGCTTTAGTTATAGATGATTTGTATATGACTAGACAGCTGATATAATAAAGAAGTATTGTGTTTTCCACTGTGTTGAACTTAGAAGTTCAAATGTGTTAATGTAATTTATTTGATTTGTAATCTTTTATAAAAGTTTCTTCAACTAAAATTCTGTTAGTGATTCTTGTTGTCAAAGGTTATGAAAGGAAATTAAATGTTCTTTGAGCTGTAATGACAGCAGATGGTCAGGGTCTAAACCTAAGGAAATAGAAATAGTCTCATGGTCTCTTTTTGTTCCTATTTTCCAATGAAAACTGTACATTATCAAAAGTCCTTATAATCAGAAGTGCTGAAATATATGTTCAATTCAGTGGGCATGTGGGAGGGAATAAATTTGAAGTATCAGTTTGCTATGCAATTTCCAATTATGGGTCCCCTTTCCAGCTATATTTTTCTTGGGTGTTTTAATCAGTTTGGCATTTGAATCAGAAGTATTCTGAGAAGTGGATAAGGATTGTGAACAGGGCTATCAAACCAGTAATGAGTGTTTAAAAGCAAATATGTAAATGAATTTTTTGCTGTTTGCTTGTTGGTTGTTTTTGGAGTTTTTTTGTTGGGGAGAGAGAAGCACTGAACTTGGGGCTGGTTAGGATCTGTATTCTTTGGCATGGAAAAGTCTTTAAGATTTAAACTATTGGTTATTGTGGATTGGATTTTTTTTTTTCTTAGAAGCACGGGAAATAAAGTGGCACAGCTAGCTATTAAAATATAGTCAGACTAAGTGCTATTGGATAAAGGAGTTAATGGAATTTAAGGTGAGAACAAAATCTTACCAATCCTGAACTACTTGAATTTTAAAAACTTGAAGTTTTACTTTTTAGGAAACTTAAAGATTAACTTAGAGATGGATAACAATGGCAGTGGGACAGGCTAATACTGTATTTCAACTATTAATGCCTTCTTGAACCCATTAAATTTTCTAAAAATGCACTGTACTCAGCTAAATTGTGTTGTCTGGAGAGGAAAATGTTCAAAAGTATCAAGAGAGTGTGAAGGATCCACTGTTGAACATGGATCTCTTCTACTCTTAAAAAGGGTTGATGCAGGGCATTTGGCTTTTTTCACTTTATGTTTAATTTGTACATGTTTGGTTCTGTTTTATTTCTTTTCAGCCTGAAGAATGTTTGTCACTTTCTTTCCATGATGACCCTTATACATGATGATGAAGTTAATTTTCCGAGTCTTTTCATAAACATGAAGTGCTGGATTCTGCAAATCTCTTGTAATGCTGAAGTTCTTTCTGTAATTCGTTACTCCTTTTAAATGGGAACACCAAAACAATTTGTGTTCGATTCGTTTTGACTCATTGATGCAAACTGCAGTAAGAGAATAGTTTCCCCTTGTCTCTCTACTTTTACTTGCACCCAGTTATTGCCTTCATCCATTTTTCCACAACGTTGCAATGGAAGCTTAAATTGGAGTGATTCTGGAAGCCTTTCTCAGAAGCATTCTTCTCCCAAGATTTTGTCTCCTAATCTCTATCTTGGACTTGAATCCCTTTTTGATATCCACATTTTTGCATTTTGTTGTATTAAAATGGAATATAGCAGTGCTACTTTGTTAAAAATTCACATCACTTTTCATGCCTGAATGAATCTCTTCATTGCTAATGACTTTGCCAATATTATAAGCAATGGAGAGAGAAGACTTCAGTGGGCAGAGGAGTGTGTTTATTTAAGTAGATCTGTGCATAAGAATTTTCATAAAGCAGAGATGCTTGAAGAAAGATTGTGAATTTTTCTGCTTTTATAAATAGTGACTGTAACCTCTTGGATTTATGGAATTTTAAATACTGAAGGTGCTATCATAAATTCTGTGTAATAAATGTTCTTGTTCAGCCTTGCAATACTGCATTGGGTTTGGCTAAGTAGAATTTCTACAGGGATATCAAGTGTGCATTTGAGAATCTAAAGAAAGAGAGAATATGCTTTTCCTTCAGTGATGTATTTCAGTTATTGGTCCTTCTCCTTTAGTGAGCATAGCCAATGTTGTTGCATGGAATTTTAATGTAAGTGCCCATAATTCCAAGATAGAATATGCAGACAAATACAAGATGAATTGGAAATCACTGAACATAATTTCCAGTAATTTTTCAGGCCAGTGAAAAAGGAAGGGATGATCCTGGTTGTCTGGCCTGCCCCCCCTTAACCTTACCAACTCGTGTAAATAATTGCCATTAAAAGATGTTGCCTCTTTTCAGGGTAAGTCTTTGATATAAGATAATTAACATTTTAGTAGATTATAAGGGGCAGTTTATCATGTGAAAATCTGAGTTACTAGGCTTTTTTTTAGATGCTTTTACTTCTCCTTGTTCAAAACTTAGGAGACTGATATTTCTATGGTTCTCTAGTTTACAGAAAATAAGTGACCGCTGCATTCGAACACGGAATGTGTCCTTCATTCCAGCTTCTCTGTAATGTTCAGTGGCTAAAATAGAATTCTGCTGGAGCACTGAGTCAGGAGGGCTGACCCAGCAGAGCGCTCTGTGTGTGACATATAATGAAAGGTTGAACTGTCTGTCTCTGAGGTGGCGTAGCAGATTAAATCACAGAGGATCAGGCGGAGATATGTTGCCTTGCTCTGAGTGACAGAAGTTAATAATTAGTGACAATGATTGACAGATACACTCCATCTGCCGCTCTGACGCCTAGGAGCAGTTATTCCACAACTGTCTGCAGGCACAATGAACTCCTCTGGGAGAGAAGGATGGGCTGTGATTGACAGCTGCCTCCAAGAGAGACAGGCCACTGACAGTAAAGTCACTGTCAGCAAAAGTGTTGAAGTCTCCCCCTGTCCCCTGGAAGTTTCACTAGCTGTATACATTTATTCTCTTTCATTTATTGTGTCAGGTGGGGTTTTAAATATGTTATTAGCCAGTCGTTTTCTTAATGGCAGGGTTTTTTCAGTGGTAATGTAGAGATCCATATACAGTGAGACGACTTCACCTATCTGTGGCTGAATGAAACGCTGTAGACCAGCATGCTGACATAGACAGAGCTAATTAATCTATCTTTCTGCCAGCTGAAAAGAAGAAATCTCACATTACTTGCTCTGTGTATGGATATTTTGAATGTTCATGTAACAATGTTGCACTTTTTATATTTTCAAATGCAGAAAATATATTTGGAAGTGTTGTACAATTTAAGTTGTGGTATTATCCCTTCAGATTTGCAGAAATACAGGTTGTTTTTGACAGATTGTAATCTGCAGTGCCTGTATTTTAATAACATGCAGCAAACTGGTAACTATGATTTGCAATGTAAAATTGCACTTACAACAAAGGCAAGGCAAGCCAAATTTTTCCTAATTTCTATAAGTTCAATACATGTAAGAAGATGTATTGTAGCTTGCTTAACATATGCATTTCATCAATTTTTACCTAATTATAGATTATTTAGTCTATGAAAATCAGTGCAAATAGCATTTAAATTTTTCTTGGTCTCATTTCTCAGCATAATACTAGAAGCCTTCAATGTTTGGGAAGATATGAGTATGATATTTCATTTTAGTTTTTGTTTTGTTTTCTTGTAAGTTGCATTAGTATAACTAGAATATGTTTATCCAAACCCTATATAAAATTGTAGTTGTGGAACTTTAGATACCAAGCATTTCCATTTACAAGAAGTAGGTCTTACCCTACCGTGCATATAAAAAGAAATTATGTGATCCATTCATAATTGCCTATGTTCTTCCCTCTATCGGATGAGACCACAATAAAAAACAGAGTTGCCATTCCAAGAAATTCCCACAGGTGCTCTAATAGTTCTTTATGGTGTATGTTTCTTTTACTTTGAGTATGTTGTTTTTGCACTGGTTTCTGAAGTTCTAAGGTGAGGTCTTGTTTTGTTAATCAAGTATTGTATACGAAGTTGAGGAGATCTATGTGGAATTTTGTTCCTGTTTCCTTTCTCGTTTTGAGCCCCTCTCCACATGTTCTGTAGCTATACATTCTGGATTTCCTGGCTAGATAGAAAGCTATCAGACACAGAATGAACAAAATACTGCAAGAGACTTCCTCTTTTTGCTTCTTTTCATAATAACCCTTATTATGTTTTATAGTGGCAGATACAATGCTTAAAATTTGAGGTGTCTCTGTAGCCCAAAGGGATTTGCTGTTCTGCTGTTTTTCTGCTTCAGCCTAAATCTAAACCTGTTAGATATGCCTGATATAGTCAAATGCTCTAATTTTTAGAGTGCACTAATACGAAGTCTTCAGAATGTTAAACTGTCACATGTTCAAGAGGTAAATAGTTTTCAAGTCGGGTTTATGATCGACTTGATCACTTTTCCCTTCTTTAGTCTAGATGTTTGACCTAAATTTTCATTTTAAGATTTAACGATCTGTTTCATTTTAACACCTATGACTGAACGTCGCCAGTGTTGGGCTTTTTTTTCTTAGCCAGTGTTTGCATCTGAAATACATATAGGCATGATGACACTGCATATAAGGGAAGATTCCAGCTGCTGTATAGCAACATGCTACAAACAAACAAACAAAATCACAAAATTATTAAATAAGGTGTCTATATAAACTGTTTCCATTCCAGACATTTGAAATAACAACAATCTCTTGGTTTTAAGCACTTGTTCTACATCAGCCTCAAGTCAGGAAAAATAGAAGGCAATCCTAAATTGTTACCTTTGCTGTTAGTAGCACCAGAGCACAGGAACATCTGAATTTCTAACTCTGAATTATAACCACAGTTTGCAAAAAAGTACCTGATTATATGAGGATATAAGTTTCCTCAGTTTGTTTGAAACTTCATCTTGGTCTTCATATTTGGAGGCCTGTAAACCTTGAAAGGTTTCATTATGAGAAGGGGCATTGTTGTCTTCCTTTCTTGTTGCAGGAGCTCCTGATAGTCTTTGGCTTTCTGCAAGAGAAAGAAGCAATTCTGTGGTGAGTCATAGAGCTATAGATAGAAGGTAGATTGAAGGTAAAATCTTCTTAACCCACAGCTGTACATAACTATGACTATAGATAACATGATATGTGAAGTAAATAGGTGAAAACCTATCAATTAAGACAGTTAAAATGAATCTGCATGAAGAATTCAGGAATTTGACAGTTGGGAAACAATACAATTGTCAATAGGCAAAATACAGAGATTTATAGTGTCATCTAAATCTAAATAACCCAAGGTATCTTGTTCGGTAAGTTGTAATTTGTGGGTACTAGATTAGTATTTATTAGTTAGATCAATCAGAAATCTATATAATCTTGATGTGTTTTGTATATTGACTATATCTTGCCTTAAGGAAAGAGATTACACTACAATCAGCAGTAACCTATTAATTCATGAACTCCTAGATAACACAGAAACTGCTTTACTTTTTATGAGATGAAATGTTTGTTCTCTTCCAAGTATAGATTTTTGTCAGCTTGAAAGATAGTGAGGAATGGTATCAACATTTACCAAGAACACAGATTAGAGCTGTGAACCCCTGATACATTGGCTGTAAAAGTGGAAGTGTGTTCTCTAGTAAGAAATATAATTTGTTTATGTAAAGTCTTGCTGTTATCAGGTGGTAATACCACAAGTTGTGTAGTTAAAAAAATAAATTCTAAGTTAGATTTCTTTTACAACAAATTCTGTTCTTAGGAATCCCATAACCAGAACATCAAAGAATAAATGGACACTATTTGAGTCTGTAAGTTATTTCATTTCAGCATTGAATTTAAGCATTCTAACAAACCAGGTATTCTGGATAGCAAATAGAAAGAAGATTCCCTTTTATTTGTGGTTTGTTTGGGGGTTTTTTTTCATTTGTATTAGTTTCCTAATACCACAATCAGTAAACACACCACATTACCCCTCTTTTAAACTATGCTGATTTCCATAATGTTTTCTTTTGGACTATCACTAGCCAGGTTGTGTGTCTTTTCCCATTTCAATTCTTTCCTTGGTTCACAATTTGAATTAAAGATCCAGAAAGAACAAGGCCAACTGAGAATGCTGCTTCGATCAAGCTGAGGGGCAGAGACTAGAACTTGGGCTTTTAGGACGCATTCTTTCAGTCTGAGGCTTCATTTGCAAAGTTCACTGTCCATGCCTGTTAGCAGTGAAAGTCAAGTCTTGTTGAGTGTCTGTTTGCTAGCACAGCAGGAGGTACATCATCTGTCTTTGAATAGAGCTGCTGTCGTTACAGCTGACATGTACAAGAAGCAGCATGCCTTGCAGAAATAAGTGTGTGATAACTATACAGTGAACAAAATATTCTTAAGGCATTAGGAAACTGAACATATCTCACTGTGTTATACTTCATCTTCGCAATTCAAAGTGACACATTTTTATAAGTTCAACAGTCATAATGGAATACATGTGTCTGGCCCTGTGAACGTGACCCTTTAAAACTCCCTAAGTTTCATGGATTGCTTTGCAACTCAGACCTCTGTAGAGATAGCTTGTAAGAGGGAGCACATGTAGGGGGGAACCCTCATCTGCCAAAGTGTGGTTAGAAAGAAGCTCCCCCTGCTATGTTTAACTCATAGAACTTAAAATACTTAGTGGAATTAATAAGTATCAGCTGAGAGCATCTTTTTCCCATCTTCATAATTTTCTTTCCTACTCTTTTTTTGTTTACGCATCCATTCTAGTGTGTGCTACTCCAACATTATTATTATTTCCAAGTTGATGTCCTTACCAGCAAGATGTATCCATCGGTAATCTTCATCTCATCCTTAGCAGCCCACTGTGAGTGTATTCTTTAGTTGATAGCCGTTGATTCAGTGATGCACACTTCCTCAGTGATACTTTCAGAGTGTTACTTTTTTTCTCCTTCCCATTGAACAATAATTAACCCTCTTGACCAGTATACTGAGATCAGCTCAAATGCTACATATAAGCCCCACAGGGATGTGAGGAAACAGGTGCTACCAGCACTTTGTCATTTAATTGTGATTACAGTTGTTTTTGCACTCAGGAGGCTTGTCTATCTTGGCAGTACATTTCCCACCCAGTTAGTCAACAGAATGTGAAATATGTTTCTGGATTGCTTTTGCAATACAATATTGAGTTACCTCCGAATAGGAAGAAGCAGATCAGGTGGGTTTTTTTACAGTCAGAGCAGTGTTAACTTATCTGACTCTGTCTAGAGTTGATTGCAAACCTAAATTTATTTATCTTTTTTTGTATCCCAAGTTACATGAGGATGATTATAGCATTTATATGTTTTGGGGAGCATGAATGTGCTGAGTGATAGTTTGGTTCACCCCTTGCAAGAGGGTTCACCCCTTGCAAGAGTTTTCTCCTCTTATTTTGTCCTTTTAAAATACATTTTGTTGTTGTTCTTTATGTTGCTCTGTGCCTTTGGTTTGTTTCCTAAAATTAAGTTGAATGAGTGATTTCATGTGGAGAGTGGAAATAGGACTGTGGTAAGGGCAATCACAATAACAATGAACATATGAAATGACTCAGTTTAAACTGAGAAACAGCTAGACAAGGGGATGAATTTCACCATAATTTGCCCTTCTAAAACATGTATGGCTAAGCTGTTACTAATCTTATTTCTTCAAGCCGCTAAGTGTCAATTTGAAAACCATTTAAGTATTTTAGTCGAATTTCATTCTTTGCTAGCTTGAGATGCCAAACAGTATTGCATCTGTGTTTGACTCTTCAGGGTGGGCTTTCAGAAAATGAGAACACTGCTGATGAGGATACAGCGCTGCAGTCAGATCTATCTCTGGCAGAAAGCAACTTCCATTCTTCGCTTAAGTTCCATAGGGTGTAATCACATGGTAATATTTGTACTTTGTTTTAAGAGAATATGGATTACTACAACAGCACTAAATGGTCTGAAAAGAATGCTAGCTTATAGGTTTTGCTTATGTACATTTGTATAAATTTTTATGAAGAGACCGAAAGTTTCTAAATATAACTTAGCATCCCACTGGTTTCATTTTTACAGGTGCTATGTTAGATCTTCATTGACGAGAAGAGTTTTCAGTTTTGGCTGTATAATTTCAAGTAGTATATTTGGAAGTAAAGTAGATAGTTCACAAAGTGTCATTAAGTTCTGCTTCATGCAATTCAGAAATTCAGAAGTATCATAGCTTTTGCTTGTCTTGTTTGTAGCTAGAGAATGGATCAACTGGTTTTAGGGACAGATGCTGCAGCCTACAAATACTCTGAATTTATTTAAAAATATTTCATGAGGATTTTTTGGTACCTCTTCACATCACAATAAAGTGTTTCTGATCCAAGGTATATTTTCTTCAAATGCTTATGTTTGCAAAAAGTACATGGCTGTATAATAAAATAGGTTGTGAAACCTGTAGCCTCTCATCTCTGTCTCAGGAAGGGAAATGGACAAAGATTGATTTCAGACTAATGTTTTTTATTGATCAGGATGAGAGTAAAAGCAGAACCATTTATTTACCTAGTCAGATAAACTGGGAATGCCTATTAAAATCCCCTGTGTATTCAGGAAAGACATGTTAGGTTTTTTCAGTGAGATGAAAGGGACAGGGCCTGCAACAAAGCTGCTCCAATTGAAAATAAAGGTGCACATGAATCACATCAAAGACATTTCTCCTATTGTTAGCTTCTGCCATGCAGGGAAAGATTGTCTCATTAAGAGCAGGAGTAGCACACTGTTTACCTAAGAGGTCTGATTTGTGGTATAAAATGGTTGCCGTGTCTATACCTCCTTGATTTCTTCTGCCACAGAAGAATGCTTCAGCCATTGTGTGATGGCACCTCTGAAGATGTGTTCCCTTGAAAAAGGATACCTGTGATTGCCCTTGTTAAGTTTCCATTTAGTTTTCTTCTCTAACTAGGTGGTTACCGATAGAGCAGTATCTAGTAAGTTGAGGTGTAAACCAACATAACTTTGCCTGCAAAATTAGCTTCATGGTTATGTTGAGTCAGCTGTGCGGTATTAGAAGCATTGTCATACTGTACCATTCAATCCTTGTTCTTATGGGACTTTCATACTTCTGATCATTAGGCCAATGTTTGTCTAACTGCCCTGGATATTTTTAATAAACTGTATGAAAGTTATTTTGGTATCAATTATTACAGATTCCTATTGTTATTGTGAGATTTTCTGAAAGGGCAGAATGTTTATATGTGAAAAATATTCCTCGACTGGGAAACAGGAATCTAAATTACAGCTGATACTGGTTTGTTTCATTGTTGTTGTGTTTCTGGTTGGTTGATTAATTTTTGTCCCTTAAACTCTCTTGGGTACAGATGTCAGAGGGACATGCATGGCTCTATTGTTCTTCATTAGGATGTCAATGCAGGCTAGAAATTTGGAGCTAGACAGACAAACTCTTGTTGCATGTTTTTCACAGTAATTTGACAGAACTGAAAGCAATATCTAAATAAATACTTCATCCTACGTAAGTACATAAAATACACATCATAGTGTACAGGATACATCAAACTGTGCTGGTTTGAAAGCAAAC
>NW_008672963.1:0-25684 GCF_000695815.1 Acanthisitta chloris
GAGAGAGAGAGAGAGAGAGATGGAGAGTGAGACAGAGATATAGAGATAAGGGGAGAGAAAGAGAGAAAGAGATGGAGATAGAGATAGACATAGAAAGATAGAGATAGAGATGGAGATGGAGATAGAGATATAGAGAGAGGGAGAGAGAGAAAGAGAGAGAGGGAGAGAAAGGTAGAGAGATAGAGAGGGAGACAGAGAGATAGAGATATAAAGATAGAGGGAGAGAGAGAGATAAAGGATACATATAAATGTTCCCATTGTCAAAGGCAATAGGACAAGGTGAGGATTTAGGCACTAAAGATATTTGACACATCTCAGATCAATGTAAAAGGAAACTCTAAGCATTGTGGTTTAAGCTGTTTCTCTGGCTAGAGGCAGGTGTTGATGGGCCAACAAAAACACCAAGCATGACTTCTGGGAAGAAGTTCTCTTCTTCAATATCTCACCCAGAGGTTTGTCTTCTTGCTTAGGTAACATTATATCATGTAGATATGAAAATGTGAAGCTCTGATGGATTCTACTCTGCATAAAAGGCCTAGGAGAGGCTCTGGGGAGGAAAGTTGACAGAGGGGATTACTGCAGATGCTGCAGATAGTGCTGAATTCCTTCCAGCACATTAAGCTGCTTTATACCATGTCATGACTTGACAAGATATGATAATGTAATACAATAGGAGATGATCCCACATAGCTTTGGCTGAAAAAGAGAGGAAGAAGAAGGAAAGGAAGGAGTTTGTTTGGGGAAGGATTATCTGTTTCCACTGAGGGCATTCCCTCCAAGGGTTGGGTTGGTGTTTAGTTGGGGAAAGCTCTGCAAAGGACAAATTTGGAGTATCCTCTGGCCTTCTAAACACCTTCTAATCAAGAGAATTAAACTCAAGCACAGGCTGAAATGTTAATCTTTCCAGACATCCAATCCAAACATTGTTCTGCTTTCTTAAGGGATTAGGAATTATTATGACAAATAACATTGATTTAGCCCAAGTTCCTTTGGAATTTCTTATGAGCTCCTTCCCTAGACCTCACACTGCACAGAAGTGGTGGAGCCATCACTTGTAGTAAGAATTGGGGTTGGTTAGTCTGGTAACTACAGAAGAAATAACTGGTTGATTTTACTTAGGGACCAACAGGGTTGGTTTCATCTTATTGCTTCTCTAAATTATTCCTCAGCTCTGATTTAATCCATTAAAAGTTTAATTCATTTCAGATGAATGTTATCCAAACTGAAAGTTCAATTCCCCACAATATATTGGTCATTATAGTCAAACTGCCTGATGAATTGAGGCCTGTATAGCAAATACAGAATCAGTTAGGTTGGAAGGGACCACAGTGGGTCATCTGGTTCAACCTCCCTGCTCAAGCAGGGCCAGCCCAGAGTACATGGCTCAGGATTGTGTCCAGCTGGGTCTGGAATATCTCCAGTGAGGGAGAATCCACAGCCTCTCTGGGCAATCTGTTCAGTGCTCAGTGATTGCACAGGGAAGAAATTCTACCTTGGATTCAGGTGGAACTTCCTGGGCATCAGTTTTTGGCCATTACCTCTTGTTTTACTTATTTCCACCACTGAGCAGAGTCTGATCCATCATCTTGGCACCTCCTGTTCCTGGACTTGAATACATTAATGAGGTCCCTCTCAGTGTCTCTTCTTGAGACTGAACAGCCCCAACTCCCTCAGCATTTCCTCATCAGTGAGGTGCTTCAGTCTCCTCAGCATCTTCATTGCCCCCCAATGGACCTGATCTAGGAGCTTCATGACCCTCTGATCTTGAGGAGCCCAGAACTGGACACAGCACTCTGGACCTGCTCCAGGAACTCCATGTCCCTCTGGCACTGAGGAGCCCAGAACTGGACACAGTACTCCAAGTGTGACCTCACAAGGGCTGAGCAGAGGGACAGGATCACCACCCTGATCTGCTGACAATGCTTTTGCCAGTGCATCCCAGGATTCCATTGGTCTTCTTAGCCACAAGGACACACTGCTGACTCATGGACAGTCTGTTGTCCACCAAGACCCTCAGGTTCTTCTTCACAGAGCTGCTTTCCAGCAGGACAGTGCCCAACCTGTCCTGCTACTTGGGGTTATTCCTCCCCAGGTGCAGAAACTGCAGTTTCCTACTAAAAAATACTCTATTTTCAGTAAAGACACTCCCAAAATCCTCTTAGGTCTTCTTACAATGCATTTCTGATATTCTGTTGAAGGCACAGTGGTCAGATTGATGATGGGAGGAGTTTACTTTGAAAGGTATACCTCCAAATCAGCTAATAATCCTTTGGAAAAACCACAAGAGGAATGGATTGGAAGATAATCTGCCCATGGCAAGTGTGTGCACTAAAATGTGAGCACACATTTAAGTGCTTTGCTGAATCAAGGCCTAAATTCCTGGGTTTATTCAGCTTGGTAGAAGTGACAGAAGAAAGACAGAATAAAGAAAGGAGGATTAGTTTATAAAAGGCTTTTTTTGGTCTGGTTTCAGCAGCTCTCACTAAGATCTGAGCAACAATCCAGGGCCTGTTGAACTTCCTTTGTGAGTAGGGACCAAACACTGCAAATTCATCCTTAATATTTGACAACTCCTTAAAAAGAGGTTTGAAACTCATCTGAAATGTTGTCCCCAAACCCCACACTGAGCTGGGGATTACAGTGCTGAAATGCTCCAAGCTCTGGGTGAGGTTATACCTGTCACCTGAATGAGTTTATGCCAGATGTTGTGCTGCTGTGTGCCAGATTTCCCTTGGAAGCATCATCAACACTAGACACCTCATGATGCTCAGGGAGGCTGGAGCTCATGTCAGCATATATGGATAAAAGGCCTTTCTGGTCTGGTTTCAGCAGATCTCACTAAGATCTGAGCAACAATCCAGGACCTGTTAAACTTCCTTTGTGAACAGAAGGGACCAAACACTGCAAATTTGGCAACTCTTCTTAAAAAAGATGTTTAAATCAATCTAAAATGTTGTCCCCAAACTTCACACTGAGCTGGGGATTACAGTGCTGAAATGCTCCAAGCTCTGGATGAGGTTGTACCTGTCACCTGAATAAGTTTGTGCCAGATGTTCTGCTGCTGTGAGCCAGGTTTCCCTTGGAATTGTCATCAACACTAGGCACCTCATGATGCTCAGGGAGGTTGTAGCTCATGTCAACATCTCTGGGCAGGACATAAATCAGGAGAACTGTCCTCAGGGCAGCAACACAAATGAGCTGTAAATCCCCTTCAAGGAGCTGGGTATAGACTTATGTTAACTCCCACTGAACTCTCTGCTGGAGCTCCATGGATTAAAGCCATCTTGGATGGGCAACATGAGCTGCATCCCAAGAAAACTCAGGAGAGGTTTGCCAGCTGGGAATTCTGCCTGATTTAGATAGTAGCATAGAAGCATGGAATGAATCACAGAATGTTAAGGGACTTGAATAGACCTTGTAGATCACCCATCCCTAACCCCCTGCCCTGGGCAGGGACACCTCCCACCAGAACAGGTTGCTCAAGGCTTTAGCCAACCTGGACTTGAACACTGCCAGGGTTGGAGCAAAGAGAAAAGCAGTTCAAGAGAATGAAGTGCCAAGGGGATAAAAGATGTCAAATAATATCAAAGCAACATAGATTAATTGCACCCTTTTATTCCCAAAGAGGAATAAAGCCCATGGAGCTGATAGAAAAGTCATGTATAAACTCCTAGGAAAAGATTCTAGGTGGGTATGAAGATGTGGGGACATGGAGAAACCTGCACCTGGCGGTGTACTGACCTCCCGTGTGATCTCAGGGAAGTCTAACTAGGAGTCTGCATGAAAAGGCTGAGAGAATTGAGATTGTTCAGATTGAAGAAGAGAAGCTTTGGGGTGACATAATTGTGGCCTTCCAGAGCCTGAAGGAGCTACAGGAAAGATGAAGAGAGACTATTGACAAGGGCCTAGAGGGACAGGACAAGAGGGAGTGACTTCAAACTGTCTCAGGCAGGCTCAGATGGGATACTGGGAAGGAATTCTTCCCTGTGAGGGCAATGAGGCACTGGCACAGGTTGTCCAGAGCAGCTGTGGCTGCTCCATCCCTGGAAGTGTTCCAGACCAGTTTGGATGGACTTGGAGCAACCGGAGCTACTAGGAGGTGTCCCTGCCCATGGCAGGGGGTTGGAACAAGATGATCTTTGGGGTCCCTTCCAACCCAACCAAATTTCATGTGATTTCATGTAACTCCTCAACTTGGTCCATAGTTCTGAGAACATGAGGCCAAGCAATAAACTTTGAGGCTTTTCGCTGAGGTTGCAGGTGTTTATAATACAGATCCTGAGACAGCGGCCCAGTAGGGTTGGAGTTGCTGGTATGAGCTTTCATGGAAAACAATACCTAGGTCCTGCTAGTTCATTTTTAGAGCAAGGTGCAGCCTAACCTAAAGCAGGAATATACCAAGTAGCTCAGCTCTCGGTGTCAAGCCCATGGGTTCATGTGCCCACTAGGGAATGAGTGATGGGATCCACAACATCCTCCAGTTGTTCTTAGGTTTCAGTGTTCTAAATTCCTGATTTCAATCTTACTCTCCTAAGAAGTTTTGTGCATTGAGAGGTTGTCATTATATAAAGCAACATCTCCTTGTATGCTCCAGCCATGGTAGGAGCCAGGATCTACCTCATCAGGGTGGGGATGGGGGAAGGGGAAAAGGGGAGAAGGGAAACCAGTCAGCAGTGGAATTCTTGGGCTCAAGCCTGAGTGCTCTCATAGAAAGGGATTTGTTCATCAGAAAAATTGAATTCACACCATTTCCCTGATCTGAGAAGACAGATGACATCAGAGCCTTGGCAGGAGGTGCTGTAGAGAAGACTCTAATCCATGTCCTGACAGGAATATTCACTGGAACTGTTGCTCACACTCTGTCCAAGGTTTGATCATGGCTTGAATATGGAGCTTGGCCTGGCTGACAGCAGAAATGCTTTGTGGCAAGTGACAAATGAGGTGGTACCCTACAGACTCAAGTGTGATTGTGATATACAACATCAGCTGAAGAGCCTAAAGAGAACAGGGGGGAAGGGTTGACACTGAAAGTCTAGTTGGGCTCAAAACAGCAGCATGTGCTATGGACTTCCAAGATTGCTCTACCTTCATCTCTGCCTAGGGGGGGAAATAAATGGACATGTTGGATCAAATCCTTGTTCCCTGTTGTATTTTATCACTGCTTTATGGGCCTACAATTCACAAGTGGCTAGATAAGGGTGATATAAAGTAGTTATCTAGAAGAAAAACATTGAATGCTTTAACATCTTGAGCACAGGAAAGGCCTCATTTTCAGCAGCTTGAGGTTAGAGCTAAGGAGCTTTATTCTGCTTTACCCAGAGCCCTGTGCAGCTGACAGAGCCATCAAGGTTATTGTCCAGCTCAGAAGCAGCTGAGGAATCAAACGGAGTTATTTCTCCCTGGGAACGTGCTAGACAAACCTCTTAATTGAATCTTAGAATGACCATCTACTAATTACAACAGCCCAATGATCTGCCCTCATCTCACCAAACCTCTGCCATGGCAATGGCCACATTTCTACCAAGAAATTGGTGACCATTTCAGATTCCTCTTGCAAAAGAAGTTAGGGGATTATCAATGGAGCATGAAAAACAAGGAAAGAGCATCAGCAGGGCTGCAGGTTCATTGACTCTGAACTCTTCAAGTCTGATTTCCATGTTGGCATCTAGCAAGACTGCAGGATCTGGTTTCAAATCCAAAGCCATATTTCTCCTCTTGTGCCCATATCCAGAGGGCTCAGATCCTCAGTCTAGAGGATAGAGCTCCAGAGAGCTCAGCCCTCAGCAATGCTGCTAGTGTGACAGACAAGACTGAAGGAGAGGAAGGATTTGGGGGTGGGGGTGTAAAATCAAAGGAGACTTGACTGAAAGTCACAGCCCTTCAAAGCATGAAGTATATCTCCACTCCTGCCCAAATCCTCACCCAGCAATTGGAAATACAAGTGACATCTCACTGTCCAAGCCCACAAGACCTACAGCTGCTCTGGATCTCCTACACCTCTGCTCCAGGGATTTTCTGCGGCAGCCAGAATGAACAACCCAAGCTAAAATGCTTCCACACTACTGCCACTACTTTAAAACACATCTGTCCCTCTTTCCACCCACCTTGGCTTATGCTCAGGAGAGCAAGAAGGAAGTAACCAAAAAACACAAGTAAAAACTTCACTCAAGCAGAGGAACAGGGAAATACTTGGTTTAGTTTCTTGGTGTCCAACACGGAGAGGAGCAGGACTACAGTGTGCTAGCAGTCGGAGAATCATTAAGGTAGGCAAAGGCCTCCAAGACCATGGAGTTAAACCTTTCTCAGTGCTCTCAGCAGCTGTGCCTGGAACATGAATTGCCCTGGAAGTGCATTACATGTGCACATATGTAAAAAAAGATGTTTGGATTAGGAAAACATTGTTTTACTGCAGGAATAACACATTTCAGCTGCCTTTACTGCTACTCAATGGGGAAAACTTTTCCCAGCAGAGAGGGAGGAAATAAAGGGACACACTAGAGAAGAAACTGTGGGATTTGGAATGGTTTGAGGCATGGAGGTGCTGGATAATATTGGTCAAAGCAAGTGTTAGTCAGGCTGACCTCAGAGTGTTCAGTGACTACAAGAGGAGCAAGTTGAAAGCACAATTTCTTCAAAGGATGTTGTCATCACCAACATCTCATGCTTCATGAGAAATGGTTGAAAGCCCCACCTGGAATTGCTATGAGACATGGATCATGTTCAGTATCAGGTAGAGCTGGTGCCACCTCATAGCCTGATCTTTCTCCTCCCCTAGAAACATCCTGGCCCTAGGAACAAAGGTGATGGCCACAAGTCCGCACAACCAGGTCTGGTGGTAGCAACCCTGTGGTAGTTCCAGTCCCCATCCCAAAGCCAAGGGGAGCTGACATATATGTGGTCAATAACTTAGGCAGCACCTGTGGTTCTCTAATGGGGCAGGAACTATGCAAGGCTTTGATTTGCCTCAGCCAGAAACCTCTGCCCATCCTTTGCACAGAGTGGTGAGGTTCAATCCCCCAGCAGAAGCAGGTTTGTAGGTCATTTGCAGAGCTGGGAGAGCTTTGCTTATCATTACAGTCATCCAACTGGACAAGACCAGAAATAGATTGAAGTAAAGGAGTGTTTTTGAAGGCAGCATTTTTGATAGTTTGTTTTGCTGCTCTCTTGGCCTTTTCTCCAAAGGGATAGTGTTTCTCCAAGGGAAGTTTCTCTTTGCAAAGGGACTGACCCTCTGGCAGCAGTACAAAGTTTTGGGAGATGAACTCATCCTTCTGAGTCCAATTCCTTTGCACTGCTGAGAGCTGCTAATGAAGAGGAGCAGAGAGCAGCTAGAAGGGAAGTAAGAGCCAGCAGCTTGGGAAAGAGAAAGCAAGTACCACAGGCCACAGGGTCCTGATCTGCTACAAGCATCTCCAAAGTAGAGGGGTCAATCCTCCCCCCCCCTCCCCAGAGGGAGAGAGCTTAAGGGTCCTCAGCAGTAGTTGAGCCTTCAAATCCCTCCTCCCTCTTGCTCATCTGCTGCCTGACTCTGAAAGAGCCTAATCTTCCCTGAGTTGCTTTGAAGTTACCCAGGGATTTAGATTTGTGCCTCTTTTAAGGCAAGGCAGAGAGCTGGGAGGGAGCTGAGCAGCAATGAACTGTTCCTCCACTCCCTTAACACAGAGCAGGCACCGCGGCGTGACAGCATCAACGGGGGCAGCTCTTCCCCTCCTCCTCTCTCCATAGCACATCTCCTCCTCCTCCTCCCAGCTGGCTTGGCAAGGGAAGAAAAGGAGGTGATTCTCCCCCTCTGGTGAGGACCTCACCTGGAGTACTGCACACAGTCCTGGTGTCCCCAATATCAGAAGGACACAGAACTGTTGGAGCAAGTCCAGAGGAAGCCACAAAGATGATCAGAGGACTGGAGAACCTTTCCTATGAGGACAGGCTGAGGAAGTTGGGGCTGTTCAGCCTGGAGAATAGAAGGTTGTGTGGAGACCTCAGAGCAACCTGCCAGGATCTGAAGGGGCTCCAGGGAAGCTGCAGAGGGACTCTTAGTTAGGAATTACAGTGACAGAACAAGTAGTAATGTGGAGAAATTGAGAGAGGGAAATTTAGGTTAGATATTAGGAAGAAGCTTTTCCCTGTGAGAGTGGTGAGACACTGGCACAGGTTGCCCAGGGAGTGGCAGTGTTCAAAGCCAGGTTGGCTAAAGCCTTGAGCAACCTGTTCTGGTGGAAGGTGTCCCTGCCCAGGGCAGGGGGGTGGGGCTGGATAAACTCCATTCCAACCCCTGAACATACTATGCAGCTATGATGAACCCACATTGACCTCCTCCCATAGCATCACTGCCTTCTGCAGCCTCCTTCCACCATTGCTGTTACTCTCCACAGGCTACAGAGACATTCCTGCCACCCCATCTGCTCTCACTACCTGCAAACAGGAGTCCCCCAAGTCTGGCCTCGAACTACTTCCCATCTTCCTGAAAAGCCTTAGTGCATAAGGATAAAGACCAACTCCATCAAACCTTGCAGTGTACTGATGTGTTCCAAAGGGAGCCAGAGATTCAGAAGAATGAAAGGATTCTTAGAAGCCTCATCCCATCCCAGTGATTTCCACCCTCTGGATATGCTTGGCTTGCACACAGCACCTTCTAGCCCAAGGAACTCTTACACTTTTCTAAAAGGAGTCTGAGCCATTCTGTTCAAATCCATTCAGGAGAAATTGTTAGCCTTCTTACTTCCTTTCCAAGGAAGGAGAACAGAGCCAATGTCATGCTGTGAGTCACAGGAAGAATAGAATTGAAGCCTTGGGGCCAGCATTAGAAAACAACATGGAAAGGGACTTTTCTCCCATTTTTTCAAGTGACCTTGAAGTTTCTACTTTCCATCATCAATCCACAGCATTACAGACAAAGTGACTTCAAACCACTAGAAAACATTGGGGATTTCACTTTCCAAACCACTGGAAATCTACTTGCTCACCCCAAATCTCTTATCACAGCTGAAAATCTCACTTGGCTCCTGTTCCCCTCTAACCTTCAGGCCTTGCCCAGCACAATGAAGGCAGCAAAGGGCACCTGGCCAAGAGCAGATGCAGGGAGGGTTCCCCAGGCTTTATTCACTGCCAGGGAGGCAGAAACACAAGATTCCCAACTCCAGGTTCATCTGCAGGTCTCTCTATCCAGGTGACTGGGAACACTGGATCATTGGAAATCACACTGGGAATATTCAGGCAAGGATTTGATTTAGGGGAGTGTGAGATGTGCAGCAGCATCTCTGCTTTTGATTCTTTCTAACAGCTTATCTCCGGCATCAAAAAGTGTCTGGGAAGCAGCCAAGGGCATAGAGCAGAGGAGATAGCAAGTGGGAAGGGAGAGGGGAAAAAAGTCAAGGGGAATCCAAGCATATTTATAAAAGTCAGAACAATAGTTGCCCAGAGTTGTGATAAGAACTATTTTTTACTCCCAAATAAAAATGTAGCACTGGTTATTCTATGCATTTCTCCTCTTTAAAACAAAAAGCCAAACCCCAAGAATATGCCTGAAGCCAAAACTGTCATGACAGCAGCAATCAAGGTGCAAGGAGTTAATCCTTGTGCCTTCCAGCAGGGAATCCATCTGCCTACAGATTTTGGAAAGGTCCCTGAAGCTGGTGGTCCTGCCCCAGTCCTTGGTGGATATTTATTCAGCTCCACAAGCTCAGTGAGCAGTATTTCCTCCAGTCTGAAGTGATTGGCAAGAGCATCACGAGGGGTGGCCTAGATGTCTAACCGAGCAGAGTTTTGCAGCCCCAGGCAGCAGCACTGAGCTTTCCTGGCAAAGCTGCCTCAGGCAGGATCCCTCTGGCTCTCTGCCTGGCTCTTGCAAGTGTTACCAATCCTCTGCTTCCATGGACATGAAAGAAATCAAACTTGCTTTCTCTGTCTTGCACCCCCTCCCTTGAAATAGCATCTTAAAAGGAAACTCGTTTAGATCAAGGTCAGAGAGACAAAAAGGCTTTTTTCTCATGCTCTGAGGAAATCTAAGCAGTGGGATGAGGTCGGGGGTGGAGGAGGGGAAAATTATCTCACAGGTCTATCTGGACATGAAGGCAGAGAAAGGCTGGGAGGGATTTCCCTGCCCCTATCCTCTCTTCCCTTTGGCAAGGCAGGTCCTCTCTGCTCACCATTGCCAACAGGTCTCAGAGCAGATCCCACATGTGGCTACACACAACAGCTGGTCCAGAGAGGATGCACATGGATCCCTGGAAATGTTCAGGGCTAGGCTGGATGGGGCTTGGGGCAATGTGGTCTACTGAAATGAGTTGAGCTTAGCTTTAAGCTCTAACATTAGCTGTAAGCTCCTTCTAACCCAAGGTGGAAGGTGGTCTAGCAGAATGACATGAGCTCAGCTTTAAGCTTCAACCTTAGCTTTAAGCTCCTTCCAGTCCAAAGTGGAAGGTGCTCTAGGGGAATGAGATGAGCTTAGCTTTAAGCTTTAACCTTAACTTCAAGCTCCTTCCAAGAAAAAACCAATCTAATAATGATTTCACGGGTGTCATTTAGCTTTGCTATCCAACAGCAGCAGCTCCAGACTGAAAAACCCTGAACTGATGTAGAAACAATTTCCTGATGTTAAGACAATTGCTCACCTGAGCAAAGACAACCCCAGGGATGACATGAGGTGCAATCACACTTGATCAAAACTTAATCGAGAGGTAGCTTTGTATGTAGCTCCCTCTGGAATCAAAGCATCACTTAAACACCTTTGAAGAAGGAAGTAGCACTTACAATATACATTTAACCATGTGGAATTAGATTTAAGCTTCTCTAATTAAACACATCCTTTCATGAAGCTGAGGCAAGAGTCCATAAAATTCTTACTTCCCATGGAATTACCTCAAGTGACAGTAGAGTATTTCAGTTGCTAACTGGACATGAGTTTTAGCTACAAGAATTATCTCTGTCATACTTACAACTTCTCATGGGCAGACTTTTGACTAAGTCCTACAGGGAAAAAAGGCAGGAGATATGGAGCATTGACCCACTCAGCAGCACTTAGGAAAACAACCAAGCTGGGAGAATAAACCACCTTCCCCCAGGATCGTTCCTCATCTGGGAACAAGGCATGATCCCCCCACAAAGCTACATCTTCCCTTTTCATTCAGGCACTTAGCCCTAAGAAGTCCAAATGGGATGAAAAGAAAGCAGAAGGATTTTAAGACCATGTTTAAAGCAGCTTATGGATTTTAGAGCTCCTTCCAGCACCATCTCAGCAACATTGTGCTACAAGCCAAGGTTTTCCACATGTGTCATCAGGAGATCACATGTACAAATAAGATTAAGCAGTGAAATAAAAATCACTTGAGATGGAGATAACTCACTTGCTGGCAGAGAGCAATGGGCTGAATTGATCTACTGGCCCATGTGTGCACTTTTTGAGCTGCCAATAACACCCAGCAATTAGTCAGTGCTGCAGCATGCAGTGTTTAGAGCTGAGGCTTGTAATGAAATCAGCATCTCCCACAGGGAACTTAACCCTTTGCTGGATCATCAGGATGACACAAGTGGCTCCTATGGAGCAGAAGGAAATACGCAGATCAATGCTGACTTTGGTATCCCAAAGTGCCTGAAAGCATTCAGGGCCCTAGAGGGTTATTGACAAACAAAGAGAGTTTCTCTGCCACATAAAAGCCTGGAAAAGGGCTTTGGATCTGGGTGTGAATCCAAGGGTTGCTCTGGATAGATCTACAAGGCTACCCAAGGATACATCTATATGTACTCCCTCTTTTCCACCTGCAGTCTGGATAGATTCAGGTGAGCATCAGCTTGGACATTACATCTCCACTCTAACAGCCCCTCAAGGAGTCAGGCAGTTCGTTTGTCTGCCCAACAGCAGGAAACCATCAGCAAAAAGACCTGGAAAACTGTTCCAGATGTGGTTTAATCATAGACTCATAGAATTTTAGGGGTTAGAATGGACCTTACAGATCATCTAGTCCCAACCTCCCACCAGAACAGGTTGCTCAAGGCCTCATCCAGCCTGGCTTTGAAGACTGCCAGGGTTGGGGCATTCATTACTTCCCTGAGCAACCTGTTCTGTTCCAGTGCCAAAGGTTTAGGACCTTTGAGAGCTAAGACCTTTTAATTTGGGATATAAAGCACCTGCTTAGTGCTCCTTTATAGACTTCACTATGCAGGGAGTAACAAACAGACCATGCAAGCAGTCAGCAACCTGGATCTGGACACACTTAGACTCATTGCAAAGCCTTCCAGCATTCCCAGTCACCTACTGGTGCAACCCACATTGCCAAAGGTTTAGGACCTTTGAGAGCTAAGACCTTTTAATTTGGGATATAAAGCACCTGCTTAGTGCTCCTTTATAGACTTCACTATGCAGGGAGTAACAAACAGACCATGCAAGCAGTCAGCAACCTGGATCTGGACACACTTAGACTCATTGCAAAGCCTTCCAGCATTCCCAGTCACCTACTGGTGCAACCCACATTCCAGATGTTGGAGATCTCCTGCAGGGAAAGGAAAGCTGCTAGTCCTGTGCATGCACTAAGTCAGTGCCAACTCTGGATCTATCCATCCATCAGTGGCCTAAAACCCAGTGTGGAGGTTAAGCTTCTTCTAACCCAAGGTAGAAAGTGGTCTAGGGGAATGGGATGAGCTTAGCTTTAAGCTTAGCTTTAAGTATAAAACCACATATAAATCATACCATATAGGTCCACCAAACCAGAGCCTTTGATTTGGTTTTCCTTCCTCCTAACCAAGTGCTTCAGGCACAATACATATTTTCCAGCCCTTGCTTTGCTAATGAACACTATGAGGCTTCTATAAACAAAGAAATGAGGCACAACAGTTCAAGACTGAGGAGAAAATATCACAACCATCCCAACAACATCAACAGTTTAGAGAAAACCCTTGGAGCTGTCAATACCCTGAGATGAGTGGTGAAAGCTTTGGGATATGTTCCAGTTTGAGGTCCTAGACAACTTGTTGCTTTGCTTGTAAATCTTGGGGGAAGCCTGAACTTCTCAGCTGCAATCCAGAAATGGTCCTGACTCCATGGAAATAAGAACATGGCAAAGTCCAAACCAGGCTAAATGCTAACAGGCGTGAAAAATCTGCAATGAAAGAGCTCTCTGCCAAGAGAGGAGCTTAAGAGTTTGGCTCCCCCAAAGCTCAGGTCTTCAAATATAGCTCAGTGCTTCAGAGCTATGCATTCCTAACCCCAAGCTGCTGTGAGCACACATGGCCAGGGCATGCCAAGAAAGTGGGATTGAGCCTGGTAGAGGAGTGTCAAGCAATTCCTTTCTCCTTCCAAAACAAATACATAGTGGGTCAGTGATCCCAAGGAGCTCCTGATTGAAGCTCTACATACCATGTTGATATCTTAGCTGTGAGATGAAAGTGGGCTCAAGTCTAGGCTCAGCTCTTGGTCACAGATTGAAGTGTCCTCCCATGCCTGGCACAGCTTCCAAAGCACACTTGGGAGCAGAGCCCAGGAGAGGACCTTGACCAAGACAAGAGCCAAGCTTGGCAGATCAAGCCATGTTTAAATCCAGGTGCCAACACCAGATATAACAAAGGTGAAGAACTGAAGAAACCAAAAGCATTACTCATTCATGACTTGGACTGGAAGCAGAACCCAAACAAGATGAGGAACCAGCAATGTTTGTGCAGCAAAACACCTCCAAAAGGCCATTCCCAGAAGAACCAGCTGTGGGCAAAGGAAGAACACTGAGCTAGTAGAAACAGAGCCCAGGAACACAGACCCCTCCTACATGGGGTTGTCTCACCTCTCTGGCAGGTAGAAGCCACCAGCTAATGAGATCCTTGTTCTCCTCAGGAGAATGATTTGGCTCAGGTGCTGGGTGAGGACTTTGAATGCCCCTGCAGGGCTTAAGGTGTGAAGACCTGCTGGATTAATGGGCCTTCAGCCCAGCTGATGGTCCTGCAGCTCCCATCCCAGGAGGGATCCTCAGTCCTCTGCACACCCCCCAAGCCTGGGGTGTCTGTGGGGCCACCCAAAGCTCAGGAGCTCAGCACAGCTGTTCTGCAGCTGCATTTTGCTCATCCACCAGCAGCAGCCAGACATGCAGATGGACCCAGAGAGGCTCTCTCTGCTTCCCTGAGCTTCTGAGCTCAGGCTCACACCCCAGAAATCTGGGTTTTATGGGCCTCCCTGTGTGTATGTGAGTATGGCTCTGTGTGTGCAATCCCAGGGATTTACAATCCATTTAGGCATCACTTGGGGCCAACATTATCAAAGCTATATCCAAAAGCCTAGATCCACTAGGTCTTGGGCTGGTTTAAAGCTAGTTTATGTTGGATTTGAGAACACAGCTCTGTTCTTTAGCTCTAATTGACTTTCTGAGCTTGCTTGCTGCCTCCAAACTCTTCTCTTGGCAACTCCAGTTACTCTAGGCTTTCTCCACAACCCCCAAGCATCTCCTAAGGATCTACTTCCCCCTCCTAACCTTCTCCTCTTTTGATCACTGCAAGGTTGGTAATTCAGTTGGCAACAAAACTCTATCTCAAGCTAAACTAACAGAATGGGTTGGGTCAAGTCTGAAAGGTTTTAATGAATGTTACACTTTAATATTTGCCTTTTGCCTTCTCATTTTGGACTCTCTGACTTTGTTTTAAGGTTACATTTCTGTGCTGTCAATCTTTCTGAACCTCTTGGCTCCTCAGTTCATACTTCTATTTGATATTGCTTCATTTTCCCAAATGAAGGAGAATCCAAACTCAACTTAAAATCTCATCAACGTGGGTTTACACTAAGACATAGTGTTTTGCCTGAGGTTTGGCCCACATGACTCTGCTGGAAGGGTAGGAGATGTGCCGAGCTGTGGGGAAACTGCATCTTAAACAAGCTCAGCAGGACTCTGAGCAGAACTGTCAGCAGCAGAAGTGGCTGCCTGGGGGGAACAGCTCAGGAATGAACCCAAGGTGGCCAAGCTGCTGACAGCTGTAGAGTAAGCCAAAGGAGAGTTGGGGTTAAGAGCAGAGGGGAATATTTCATCTTCTCTGACTTGATGAGTTTGCATTGGCACAAGACAATGAGGAGCAGATGTCAGCCAGAGGTGCCAAACTACCCTGGACATTTTTACAGCAAAAATAAAGATCCAATTTCAGCCAACCCTCTTTCACTAGTGTTAGCAGTTTCTCAACAGCATGGAGACAGTTTTTTTAAGGAAAACCCTCCTTGAATTTATCCAGGAATGAGTTTTAACCAGTGCTGATCTTACAGTGCTTTAGCAGCAATGATTTCACATGGTGCTGTGCAGCTGCAAACCAGCAATCAGGATAAAGCCCCTTCCCAGAGCTAATTGGGTGCTACAGAGACTCTAAACCATTTGCATCTTCTCAACAGCATGGAGACAGTTTTTTTAAGGAAAACCCTCCTTGAATTTATCCAGGAATGAGTTTTAACCAGTGCTGATCTTACAGTGCTTTAGCAGCAATGATTTCACATGGTGCTGTGCAGCTGCAAACCAGCAATCAGGATAAAGCCCCTTCCCAGAGCTAATTGGGTGCTACAGAGACTCTAAACCATTTGCATCCAGCAAAGCAAACATACCTGGGATCAACAGTTGGACTTGATGATCTTAAAGGTCTCTTCCAACCTTGATGATTCTATGATTTAGGTTGGTAAAGATCCATTGAGTCCTGTGTAGTAGGAATTCCTGTGCAACAAGTGTTTTGGGAACTCTTGTGAAATTGAAGAGCTCAGCTAGGCTTATTTTCATCAGGGATATGCTCTGGAGAAACCAAATTCAGGAAGCTTAAGACCTGGACAATAAGGTCCATGAGCATCCAAAATATTCAAGGTTAAATTGGTGAGCATTGGAATTGGCTACCCAGGGAGGTGGTGGTATCACCATCCCTGAAGGTGTTCAAGGAATAACTGGACATGGCACTTAGTGCTCTGGTCTAGTTGACATGGTGGTGATGGCTCACAGCTTGGACTTGATCTTAGAGGTCTGTTCCAACCTAAATGATTCTGTGATACTGTGCAAGCTCACAATTTTCAGGATGTTATGTTTTCTCATGGGGACATGGGGAGCAATAGTTCTAGTTTGGGGGTTTTCCTTCTTTTTTGATTATGTGCTTCAACATGATCTGGTACAGCATAACAAAGGCAGGTCAACAGAGAAGGAAAAACCCACGGCCTTTGGTGGGGGAAGGATGGAGAAAGGGAGGAAAAAGGATGGGAAACAGAAGGAAAAGGAGGAGAGGTGAGTCCTGCACCACTCCTGCTGTTGGATGGGGTCGAAACCTGGAGGGCAGCACCTGGAATTAAGATGGTGCAACTACTGTGCATTGCTGGAGAGATCTTCATGCTTCAGGGGAAGAAAGAAGAAGTAGGAACTCAACCTGTTAGAGGAACCACCAGGACATTTCATGCCCAATCAGCATTAACTGGCACTCACAATTCCCATGGGATTTGTGAGCAAGGAACAATCTGGCAGAGGCAGTGCATGAGAGAAAGAATCCCAGAGTCAATCAGGTTGGAAAAGACCTCTGAGATCATCAAGTCCAATCTATGACCTAACGCCACCATGTCAACCAGATCATGGCACTAAGTGCCATGTCCAGTCTCTCCTTAAACACCTCCAGGGATAGTGACTCCACCACCTCCCTGGGCAGCACATTCCAGTGTCTAATCTTTCTTTCTGGGAAGAACTTCTTAATGTTTAACCTAAACCTCCCCTGGTGCAGCTTGAGGCTATGTCCTCTTGTCCTACTACTGGAAGCAGAGCCCAACTCCCATGTGGCTACACCTTCAGTCAGGGAGTTGTAGAGAGTGATAAGGTCTCCCTTGAGACTCCTCTTCTCCAGGCTAAACATCCCTAGTTCCTTCAGTTGCTCCTCATAGGACTTGTGCTCCAGACCCTTCACCAGCTTCACTGCCCTTCTCTGGGCTTATCCAGCCCCTCAATGTCCTTCTTGCAGTGATGGATCCAGACCTGGACACAGCACAGGAGGTGTGACCTCTTCAGTCCAGACCAAGTCCGGAGGGGCTAGCCTGAGCTAGAACTGCTGTAAGGCTCTGCCTCAGCTGGGATCATGCAGGACTATCAAGTTGAGTACCAAAACCTCTGTTTGGGTGCTATTTCCCATCCCTAGAAGAGCATTCCAGCAGTGTAATCATTCCCTTGAGAAACAAGATCCATCCCAAGAAAAGACCCTGAACATCTCAGGAGCTTTGTCTGAAAACACCAAGGGAAGAAGGAATTACACCACAATGTCATCAGCTGAAAAGCAATTCAGAAAGTTCTTTGAGGGCTTCAAAATCTTCATTTCTCCTGGAAAGCTCCTAAAAATCAAGTGTCTGAACTCTAATTAGCTGTTTACAACCTCCAGATATTTCTCCATTAATGAAATATTCCTGTTCAGCTTCTACGAATCTCTCATGGCTCTAAACACATTCTCTTTCCTTCCTCCTGCTTGTTGGCAAAGACTAATAATCTTGGAGTTGTGCTCTGCAAAACCAACCATGCTGGTTGGAATTTTGGCCTGGAATTTTATCACTCCAATCTCCATCCACTTCAGCAACACCAGAAACTAATTGTCACAGAATAAACTGAGGCTTAGAAAAGTGATTTAATAAAAGGAAAAATCAAACCCAAATGTAAACCATAATATCGTTGGCAAAAATAGTGGGTCAAATATTTCTTGCTCTTTACCTTGTTTGAATGCAAGAAACTTCTTCTTTCTCACAGCAAGTTTGTTTGTCTTGGATTAGGCAGTAGCAGATCTAACATTTGTCTAGTGAGAGTTGTTTAAATAGACCAAAAAAAACCCTAAAAGGAAGGTAAATAGATCAAATTTGTAGGCAGAAAATACATTCTTACTCTAATTTTTAATGAAATATCAAATTCTAAGTGTTAACAATATGTTCTTACTACATAGTTTAAGTCATTTCACAGTTTGCAAATCCAAACACTTCCCAACCCACTGGAAGTTTATGTTAGGGCATAACCTGAGCCTTTTTGCTTCATATATTAAGGAACAATATCCAGAGGATCTAAAGTCATCAACTGTGCTGACATTGGTGCTAAAAAAGCCTTTGCATAAGGAGTAAAGAGGAATTTGGGACTGATCAACTGTAGTTGGGTAATCCTGGCTGGATGTCAGACACCCCCAAAGTTCTTAGGATCACAGAATCATCAAGATTGGAGGAGACCTCTGAGATCATCAAGTCCAACCCTTAACCAGGCACTGCTGTAATCCCTAAACCATATTCTCTGGTGCCAGATCCACATACCTCTTAAACACTTCTAGGGATGGTGACTCCACCACCTCCCTGGGCAATATTCCAGTGCCTGAACACCCTAATAGTGAAGAAATATTTCCTATCATCTAATCTGAATCTCTCACTCACCTACACAAATGGACAGGGGAGAGGAAATGGAAGAAAAGTTTCATGGGTTGACCTAAGGATGAGAGATTCCTCACTGAATCCCCTCATGGACAAACCAGACTCGACCTAGGGAAATTAGGTGATTTATTGCTAACAAGAACAGAGCAGGAGATTGAGACAATAAAGCAGACCTTAAAAACACATTCCCCCACCCCTCCCTCCTTCCCAACTCTACCTCCTCCCCTCCAGTGTTGCAGGAAGACAGGAGTGAAGGAACTGCTCAGTTCATCCCACATGCATTCTGCCACTGCTCTCAGGGAGGAGAACCCTGCCCCAGTGTGGGGTCCCTGGACATGGGATCAGTCCTTCCCCTGCCCCAGTGGGGGGTCCCTGGACATGGGATCAGTCCTCCCCCTGTTCCAGCATGGCTGCAGACACTCCTGGTATCTCCCAGTTGCCTCCAGCATACAAGCCAGCAGACCCCGTTTCTCCTAGAGAATTCCAGCATGATCCCAGTTACTCTAAGTTGCTCACAGTAGCCCTCAGTATGGTACCTCTTGCACACAGTCATCCTCAGTATGATCCCAGCCATCCCTAGTATGTTTCCAATCCCTCCCAGTCACTCCCAATATGATACCAGTAGCCACGAGCATAGGCCCAGATGTTTCCTTTCACCCCCAGAATAAACCCAGTCACTCCCAGTTGATTCCAGCCTGATCCTAGCTGCTCACAGCCACACCCAGTCACCCTCTGTGTGTTCCCAGTTGCTCCCAGCACCAGTATTTCCCCTGCTCCAGTATGGGGACCCTCCCATGGGAGACAGTTCTCCATGAGCTTCTCCATCATGAGTCCTTCCCACAAGCTACTGCTCTCCATGAGCTTCTCCAACATGAGTCCTTTCCACAAGCTACTGCTCTCCATGAGCTTCTCCAACATGAGTCCTTTCCACAGGCTACAGGTCTACATGAACTGCTCCAGCATGGATCACTCTCCACAGGGTGCAGTCCAGTCCCTCAGGGACAGCTCCAACATGAGTCCCCCACAGGGTCACAAGTCCTACCAGGAACTCTGCTCCATGTGGGTCTCCTCTCTCCATGTGTCTGCAGGTCCCTACCAGGAGCTGCTCCAGCAGGGACTTCCCCAACAGGGTCACAGCCTCCTTTGGGCATCTTGTCTGCAGGTCCCTACCAGGAGCTGCTCCAGCAGGGACTTCCCCAACAGGGTCACAGCCTCCTTTGGGCATCTACTTGCTCCAGTGTGGATCTCTGCACCTTGTTAACCCCCATGGGCTGCAGGGGCACAGCTGCTTCACTATTGTCTTCACCACAGGCCACAGGGGATCCTCAGCTCCAGCGCCTGGAGCACCTCCTGCTGCTTCTTCTCCATTGACCTTGGTGCCTACAAAGCTGTTCCTCTCATATATTCTCACTCCTCGCTTCTCTGGCCACAGTTACTTGTGCATAGTAACTTTTTTCCTTCCTTAAATCTGTTATCCCAGAGACGTTACCACCACCACTGATTAGCTTAGCCTTGGTCAGCAGCAGGTCCATCCTGGAGCCACTGGCATTGGCTCTGCTGGACATGGGGAGCCTTCTAGCACCTGTAGCCTCTCCAGCTGGCAAAACTTGCCATGAAAACCCACTACAGCATTAAATCTGCTGCTATTCATTGCTGAAAGGAACGTTTTGGAGAATCCCAGTGCTGGGAAAGGCAAATGATATAAGGCTCTGAGTAGGATTTCCAGGAGTAACCCCAAAATAACTCCCACAAACCACTCCACAACTCAAAAACCCAAGGTTTCAAGGGCCATTTTCATTTTGATAGTGACCTGTGGAGGCTTCCAAGCAAAGGCTTTGCAGAAGGAAGGACAGGAAAAGAGCCTCACATTTCTTCATGCAAAATATCTGCTTCAAAACTGCCCTTGTTTATAATAAAGCACCAAATGATCTCCAGGCTGCTGTTTGGCACAGGAATGGCCTGGAAGAGACTTGGATTATGTTTCTCTCTCTCTGTGTTCATGGGATAAGGCAGAACAGGAGGAAATTTATGGACTCCTGGTACTGTCATCCTGCTGTGCTATTCCAGAGCCACTTCTGGCACAGTCCCTCACTCTGCTCTGGATTTATTGCCAGGGGTTGGGGTGAGGGCACAGGGGCATTTCTCACTGCTTTATGGGGATAGAGACACTTCAAGAGGCCAGGCAAGACACAGAGAAATAGCCCCAGAGGCAGCTACTGACCACCAACCTCCCACTTGTGTTTTCTTCTGTCCTGGGCCAGCTTCATTTGTAGCCTAAAGCCATCAGTGCTGGGTCTGGGTCATGTGCAGGTCTGGAGAAGAATGGGGAAATGAGAGTTAGTTCCTCTTTGTAGTGTTTTTGTTGTTGAGGTTTTGCTCTTTCCTTCTAGCTTGGCAAGCAGAGTTGTGTGAGTGAATTCCATCCGTCCATCCAGTCTTCCATCCATCTATCCATAGAATTATAGGATGGTTTGGGTTGTAATGGACCTCAAAGCTCATCTAGTTTCAACCCCCTGCCGTGGGCAGGAACACCTTCCACTAGCCCAGGTTGCTCCAAACCCCATCCAGCTGGCCTTGAACCTGGCCATCCATCCATCCATCCATCCATCCATCCATCCATCCAATCCTCATCTATTGATCAGCAAGACATTTGTTGCCTGAGGCAGCCCAGGAGAACTGTGTCAAACTTCCCAAGAACCAAGCTGGAAAACTCAAACCTCATCAGGATCTTCCCTCCCAGTGCCTGAAAGAGAGGAAGGAGCCCCACAGGTCATGTTGCTTCCTTTGAATGCAGCAATTTCTCCATCACTGTGAGAGAATCAATGCAGAGATGTGTTGTGGCCTCCAAGGCTGATGGGAGAAAATAAAGGCCCCAATAATGCCACTTTCAGCTTCTCCATCTCTGAATCATGTTATGGAGAGGGATCTCATCCTTTGAGGGATGTTTCTGGTCCCAGCAGGAAATCTAGTTCTTGGGGGAAGCTGAGTATTCACCTCCATGAGATATTTTGACACCAAAACCAAGACTATGAGCCCAGGTGGTATCCGTGCTGGAGAGAATATAGATCTCCGTATCCCTTTGAGCTGTTTGGACCAACATTCTTGTAGGATTTCTGGCCATAACATTACAGTGGTGAGTTTGACAGCCAAAAAACGTACAACTATGGGTCATGGGTGCTAAATCCATCCCTATCAAGACTAGGAGATCCCCCTGAGTGAAGCAGCCGAGAAGTTTTCTCCAGTAGAGTAACCACCCTGATGCCTTTTACAAACTACTTGGAGAAGCTCTGATTAAAGAGCTCTGCAAGAAGCTGATATTACTATTTATTGTTGTTAGTTTAGAGAATTAAATCTCACTGGCAGTGAAACAGTAGCAGCAGAAAATACAGCACAGGAGGTCCAGGGGATGTCTTGACCCCTACAAATTACTCCTCAATGTAACAGGCAAGAAAAAGCAGAGAAAAAACAAAGGAAAATGTTTTTTCAGCACAAACCTCACTGTTCACTGTGTATAATTCAGTCCTTGCATAAGGTAACACCCTCAAAATGCTCACATATTCTATGAAGTGATTAAAAAAACTTATATCTAGAAATATACACATATATATGCACATATAGAGGGGAAAAAGTCTTCTTTGAGGGCAGCTCAGAGTTCATTTCCTAACAAGATGGACAAGTTATTTACATTTTTTCTCAGTATTATGACTTGGTCTTTCCACTAGCACAACTCAGAGATACTTAGGTCAGTTCTTTGCTGCTTCTCTCCTCTGTTTTTTTTTATGAGATAATACACAATTAAGACTCAAAAACAACCTTGACTCTTCCATTTCTTAGGGCTTGATCCACTACTGACATTGTTTGATTAGTTCTTCCTCTGATTTACTAAGAGACTCAATGTCTGAAGGTTTTTAACCACCTCTCATGCTTTGGTCTTCATATTTACCCTTTGCACATCACTTGGGTGAGGGGCACATCTTGGGCTGGTGAATTTTGGCCAATTGCTCCCTGCTAGGCCCAGTTTCTCTTGGATTCCCAGGGTGTTAGAACCAGAGAATCATGGAACAGGTTGGGCTGGAAAGGACCTTAAAGCTTATCGCATTCCAACACCCTGCCATGGGCAGGGACGTGTTCCAATAGACCAGTTTGCTCCAACCTGGCCTTGACACATATTGGGCTGTCCTTATGTTGTGTTTGGACTTCAAAAGAAAAGGCTGTTGGGGTTGGGATGTGTCACTTGTTTAAACCTATATTTTTGTAGGGATTCATTTTAGTTGGTGCTTTTAAATTATTGTGTTCTCACTGGTCTGAGACTGGATTTGGAAGTTAAAGAGGAGAGAATGTGGAAGGTGAATGAATGGGGAATTTATGGTGGATTATCACAGGGACACCTTCCACTAGCCCAGGTTGCTCCAACCCCCATCTAACCTGGCCTTGACACGCATTGTGGTGTCCCTGTGTTTGGACTGCAAAAGCTACAGAGGAAACACTGTGGAAGATGAAGGAATTGGGAATTTAGGATGAAAAATCACTGGTGGAAAATGTGATGAGGGAGACAGCAAAACCCATAAAGCAAGAAATGGAGGTGGCGAGCATCAGGAAGGAGAGGAGAACAATAACACTGGTGCCCTCTAGCCAGCACAAGTGTTTCTCATCTCTACCCTCTCTCCCTGAGTGTCCCCATGTTTAGAGATGGGCAGGCAGCCACAATCCTGAGGGAAGTAATGCCATGCCATGGCTCCATGGTGACATTAGGGCATCCCACACAGGGCCCCTCATCCTGGCTTCTCCTCTCCTGCCACGTTTGGCCCAGGAGCTGTGCAAGCACAGCACAACCAACATGCCCTAGGATGTGATTTCCTTTCATGGCCAGGTGCTTTGAACAACCCCCTGGCAAATGCCAGTGGAATTGCTGCAAGGGATGACTGGAATGAAGAGAGGAAAGAAAGAAAGAAGGAGGGGGGAAAAAAGAGTCAATGAAATAGACCAGATAATTTGGCAATTTAATTTTCCATCTTCTCTAATAATGGGCCTTGTGTCATGTTTGATGGATGAAAGTGTTACATAGAGTCTCTCAAGATGAATTCCCTTCCTATAACTCCAGCAGTGATTTTCCAGAGCAGCCTCTTGGCTCCCTTATTCAGTCTTCCCTGGTCCCTTTCTCTGCTAGGAAGAATGTTTTGGATCAAAGCCAATAAGGAGAATTAGACCTGGTGGAAGACTTTCATGTTTGCTGAAGAGACTTGAGGCCTTTTCCTGCAGGAGAGCACAGCTTTTATGTGGAAAAGCCCAACAAAGCAGCAATCAGAGCCAGAGATCTCCTGCACCTTATCAGAAACTGCTGAGTACTGCACAAATAAGGTATATCTGCTCCTTCCAGGACCTTGAAGGATCTATGCTGGGCAGAAATCTCTGAAGCCTCATGAAAAGTTACCCTGTAATCTGAGCTCCATATTTTCCCAAGCCAGGAGATCTGGAATGTAAAGGCAAGGTTTGATCTTATCTCCTTTTATCTGATGCTGTTGGCTCCACCAAATCAGATTGATCTGCAAAAAGAATAATGCAATTAATGTCCTGCCTGCCCAAGACTCTCAGTTTTTGCTCCTCAATTAAGTGTAACTCTGTAAACCTGAGTGAAACCAACTCTTATCTGAGACCCTTTAATTCAATTTGGGCATTTGTGGAAAGGCTTCAGATTTTCCTTGGGGTTTTTTGTGTGTGAAAGACACACAGAGACACTATGAATCAACCCCAATTCCTATCCCCCAGCCTGGCAGGGAACACACATACCACCACCAAGTGCTGTTACTGAATTGACGTCATCAAAGAATTCTCTCCTCCTGGAATTCTCTCTGGCATCCCATGGCTCAAGGGGCTCCAGGAAACTTATTCTCCTGGCAGGGAGGGAAGGGATACACCACGTGCAAGGCAGTCCCCAAGCTGTGTAAGGCATCAGCAATGTGCATGTGCTGAGGATCACAGTGTCCATGGCTCACCCTGAGTGCCAGATCCTGCCGGGTCTTGTTCACTCCAGAGGGATCTACCTAATAGGATACTCAGGGGTTTGAACATCTCCAATAGGTCTTCTCCAGGAAAAACCAAGGGAGATCTTCCTTGTGCTAGGGACTCAGTTCTCCAGCATTTTGGAGACCTCAAGCAAAAGTGAGCCCTTGGTTCTGTTATATGAAGGGGGAAAGAGACAAAAAGAGGCAAAAAAATTGGATCCATTTAAATATCAAGAAACTTCAGTCCAGCAGCTTTCAACTGGGTAGTTCCAAGCTCTCTCCACACTTCTCCTCCTCTGAGGTGCAGAAGTGCTGAGAGCTTGAAGATCCACAGTAGAAGGAGCAAGGCTGGCTGGAAAAGAGTGGAGGGACAATCTGGAGCTGCCATTCCTCTTGGAGCTGAGCCATTTGTGATGCCACCCCAGATATCACCCCTTGGGATTATCAGGCAAACCGAGCCGGGGCAACATGTGGTGTGAAGGGTCAGCAAGATTGGGTTAGCAGGGGAGGTTTCACCTTGAGCAGGTTCACCATGAATGGCTTCATACACTTCAATTCTCCTTTTTGGCTTTGTTTTCCATACAAAAGCAAAACCTCATTTCTGGCTGATCCCACCTGAATTATTTCCAAGCTGTTTTTCCTCTGAGTTCTTTGGGTTTGGAACCAGCCTGAGAAAATGACTTGTGCACCGAGGCCTAGGCTTTGACTCTATCAGTTGGCTAAAGAATTTCCTTAGCTGCATTTTGGCTGCAACAGCTTCCAAGATGGAAATCTTTCTTCCTGTCCTGAAATCTGTCTTAGCCTCTTGGTCATCCAAGATGCTGATGGGAAGAAATCTCCCCAGGAAATAGTGAAAGACACAAGTAAAGTTGCTTTGAAATGTCTACAGTCAGGAAAAGCAGAAAATCCACACACCTGTTAGTTCTATTTCCAATGAAAGTCTATATTTTCCTTTTAGAGATTTCAGAAGCCTCTGGGACATTCTCCTCTTCCTCCTTTCTGCATCACCTTTATCTAAGCCTCATTTGGGGTTGGGACTAGATGATCTCTAAGGTCCATTCCAACCCCTTAACATACAAGGATACTATAATTATTTTTCCACTTAAACCTTCATTTCAGAGGATTAATGGTTTTGGTCTTTATGGGTGTTCCCCTTTCCCTTCCCCCATTTTCTTTGTTCATGGAAGACCATCAAGAATTTCTCTTGTTGTTAGTGAAAGTCTTTTTTTTTTTGATAAACATTTCTTGGTAGATCCATCTTTTTTGTTTAAAAATGGTGATGCTACTTAATAAAACAAACTCTGAGGCCTCAACAGATGAGTTT
>NW_008672963.1:25755-41116 GCF_000695815.1 Acanthisitta chloris
ATGTATAAGGGCAAATCATTAATTCACTTGGTCATAACCACATGGATTAACTAACCTGAAGCCATTGGGAATGGCCATATCTAAGCCAAAACTAGCTCCTCAGTAGTGGCAGATCTTCAGCTGATCTTCATATCACATGAGGGAATGGTTTTAAGCTGAAAGAGAGAAGGTTTAGATTATGTACTGGGGAGAAATCCTTCCCCATGAGGGTGGTGAGGCACTGGCACAGGTTGCTCAGAGGAGCTGTGGCTGCTCTATCCCTGGAAGTGTTCTAGGACAGGTTGGAAGGAGCTTGGAGCGACCTGGGCCAGTGGAAGATGTCCCTGCCCATGGCAGGGGGTGGAATGAGATGAGCTTTGAGTCCCTTCCAACCCAAACCATTCCATGATTCTATGATCACCTGTGGTTGACCACTGTTGAAGTTCAGCTTAGCTGAAGGCTTCATGGTACTTTAGGCATGTTGAATTTGAGGGCACTGGACACCCTGGCATGGAGACTGTTGACCTAGGGACCTCAGTATAGATCAAGAAGCTGGTGAAGCATGAAGATGCCACCTTTGGCAACCATCGAGCTTGCCTAGACCTGTAACTGACCCTACTTTCACCCAAACCATGATTCTATGATCACCTGTGGTTGACCACTGTTGAAGTTCAGCTTAGCTGAAGGCTTCATGGTACTTTAGGCATGTTGAATTTGAGGGCACTGGACACCCTGGCATGGAGACTGTTGACCTAGGGACCTCAGTATAGATCAAGAAGCTGGTGAAGCATGAAGATGCCACCTTTGGCAACCATCGAGCTTGCCTAGACCTGTAACTGACCCTACTTCTGTGGTTGACCACTGTTGAAGTTCAGCTTAGCTGAAGGCTTCATGGTACTTTAGGCATGTTGAATTTGAGGGCACTGGACACCCTGGCATGGAGACTGTTGACCTAGGGACCTCAGTATAGATCAAGAAGCTGGTGAAGCATGAAGATGCCACCTTTGGCAACCATCGAGCTTGCCTAGACCTGTAACTGACCCTACTTTCCTCTGAGATGAACCCACAATGGATGCCCAGAACAGAGTAATGTCACTTGTGAGACTCCAGCCAGTGTGTCAGGTTTATCTGGAACCCAGCTCAAATGTCTCTACACAAGCACACATACTATGGGGAACAAACAAGAAGAACTAGAGATGTGCATGTGCCTGTGCAGACATGACATTGTTGCCATCACAGAGACATGGTGGGATGGCTGGAACATTGAAATGTAAAGCTTTAGGCTCTTAAGGAAAGACAGGCTGGGGAGACAGGGAGGAGGAGTAACCCTCTATGTCAATGAGCAACTGGAGAGTGTGGAGCTCAGCCTGGGGACTTGATGAGGAAATAGTCTAGAGTCTGTGGGTCAAGATTAAGGGTAGGGTTGGGGCAGGGGATGTGATAGTGGGGGTCTGCTACAGACCACCTGATCAGGAGGAGGGTGTGGACAAAGCCCTCTACAGACAGATGAGAATAGACTGAAGCTCACAAGCCCTGGTCCTCATGGGAGATTTCAATCACCCTGATATCTCTTGGAAGAGCAATGTGGCAGTGCATAGGCAATCCCAGAGGTTCCTCAAAAGTGTCAACTATAACTTCTATGATTCCCTTATTGTGGCAAAAGCTTTGATGTGGTCAGCAGGGCAGGAGCCCAAACCTTGGAAGCACTTAACCATCCCACCTGGGAACAGGCTCTTAATACCCCTCCAGGATGTGAAGGGCCTCACATCTAATCCAAGAGTTTGCCCACACAGCTCCAGCCATTTCCTCAGCTCCTGAACTTCTGCCTTTCTCTTGGACTAGTACAAAATACTTAAGATAAATTCTTGCCTCAGTTTAATCAGGGTGTAGGGAGAACAGCCTTCTTGGGACATCCTCAGAGAGCTCCAGGGAGAAGACTGAGCAAGGAGGAGCAGCAGATCTCAAAGGGCTCACCCACAGCTGAGGTCCTGCACAGGCCTGAGATGTGGCACCTCAGTTGTGCTGTGGTGAATGGACATAGCTCATGGTCTTATGAGACCATAAGATATGCCATTTAGGACATATCACGTGCTTAGGACATACCATATGCTTAAGCCCAGATGGAGGAGGATTGAGTGCCTGAGGTTAGGATCCTCCTGGAGATGGAATCACCATTTTCTCAGCTCACCACAAGCTGAGGAAATCAGTTCCATGCAGTAAAACTGAACTTTCCATTCTTTGTGTAAACACTATGTATCTCTCCAGTGGTGTCCATAAAACTGCAGGAAAGTGCAAGCTCAGCAGCTGGAATCCACTGGGTACCTCCATGCAGTGAGTGGATACCAGGTGGTCTCTGTCACAGGAGGTGATTTATGCTAACTCTCTCCCTCTTGGGCTGCTTTTATTTAGTTAGTGGGAGTCTGACAGCCCAGAGGTCACAGCCACTCCAGTCACTGGTGGTTTCTCTACTGAAAGGGAGAAATGTCTGGAGGGAGGGGAGAGGGGGAGCAGGGTGGGATGAGGGAAGAAGAAGTGAGCTGAATGCATGCTAGTGTCAACCACTGCAAACTAGCAGGTCCATAAATAGTAAAGGCTTTGCAAGATGAGGGGGTTGAATAGTGCCTTAATCACAGCTGAAATGTCAAGGGAGGAGGGGGAAGGGGCTCTGTAGTTATTCTCTCTTGCAAGAGATTTCAAACCAGAGAGACAACATCCTTGGGAAGCTCACAATTGATTTTGTCTAGGCATCCAAGGAAGGAGTTTGTCCAGGCTTCTCACTGCCTGGTTTTTAGCCTTTAGGTTTTTTTTAACCATGTCCAACTCAATTTCTGGAAAATGAGTTCATGGCATGGCTCCTTTCTCACTTCACAGAGTCACAGAATCTCCAGAGTCGGAAGGGACCCTTGAGGATCATCCAGTTCAGCTCTTGGCCCTGCACAGGATACTCCAACAGTCCACCATGTGCCTGAGAGCATAGTCAAATGCTCCTTGAGTTCTGTCAGGCTTGAGGCTGTGACCACTGCCTGGGGAGCTGTTCCAGTGTCCAAACAGCCTCTGAAGGAAGAACTTTTTCCAAATATCCAACCTAAATCTGTTCTGGTGCCCAAACACCCTCTGGGGGAAGAAACTTTGCCTAATATCCAACCTAAACCTCCTGACACAGCTTCAAGCCATTTCCTCAGCTCCTGAACTTCTGCCTTTCTCTTGGACTAGTACAAAATACTTAAGATAAATTCTTGCCTCAGTTTAATCAGGGTGTAGGGAGAACAGCCTTCTTGGGACATCCTCAGAGAGCTCCAGGGAGAAGACTGAGCAAGGAGGAGCAGCAGATCTCAAAGGGCTCACCCACAGCTGAGGTCCTGCACAGGCCTGAGATGTGGCACCTCAGTTGTGCTGTAGTGAATGGACATAGCTCATGGTCTTATGAGACCATAAGATATGCCATTTAGGACATATCACGTGCTTAGGACATATCATATGCTTAAGCCCAGATGGAGGAGGATTAGCTTAAACTCAGATGGAGGAGGATTGAGTGCCTGAGGTTAGGACCCTCTTGGAAAAGGAACAGTGACGATGCTCTCCAGCTGCTCCAGGGTATTCCTGCACATTCCCTGAAGGCCCATGCCACAGACAACATGTGGCTGCAGCAGCTCCTGTTAGGGTACCTGCTTTGAAATATAGGAACAGCATTAATTAGCATTACTACTCCTGATTTACTCAGCAAATCAATGGAATAACACCTCCAAAATCCTTAATACTTAAGCCAGTTTCATTTCTTCTGGAGTCCAAAGCCTTAGACACTGCTCCACCCTCATTTTCCATGTTCCTTTAACTTTGTCTTCATTAGAAATGTGTAATTTGTGATCTCAGCAGTACCTCTGCACGGAGCCAGGAGTAGTGCTATTGGCTTTCCTGGAGCTCCTCTGGATTGACATCAAGGTGAATGAGATCAGTCCATTAGTCTCCTTGGCAAGATCCCTGGAACGTGGTTGCAATTTACTCTGGTCCATGAAACACTCTTGTTTTGGCCAATGACTTCCCCTCCCTTGTAGACTGTATACATCAAGGTCACTAAATCCCAGATGTCCTCTGAGGTCCCTGAGGTCATGGTTTGATTTCATAAAGGACAATCTGTGCTAGAAGCAAAAGAGTTTTGGGTCTTACTTCCCAAGGTTCCCAGCCCAAGAACTGCAGGAAGCTGTTCAGCTCAGGTTTTTCTTGTGTGACAGATCAGCTTATTCATACATCTGTTGATACAATGCTCAAGGATAATTTGCCTTTCCTTGGGGAAAAGCAACAGCTGGATAAGTTACAGGGAAACAAAAAAGCTTTTCCCAAGAAAATCTCCCCCTCAAGTTCATAGGAAATTGCAGTGACCTACAAAGCACAGAATCAGAGTTGATTGGGCTGGAAGGGTTGGAGATGGTTGTTAGAGTTAATTCTTCCCTGAGGAAGAAACAGCTTTGCCTGCTTTGTGAGAGACCTACTCCATGGAAAGGGATTTGGACCTTATCCCAGTGGCAGTCACTGTACAGCCAATGGAAAACTGCAAGAAGAGTAGCAGAGCAGCAGAGGAATGTTATCAGCCTGAATTGGGCTCTTGTCTCCCAGGAGTGTCATGAAGGGCCAATGAAAGGACATCAACACTCCAAGATCTCATGATAAAGTGGATCTCATTTGTGTAATCCCATTACAGAGGAACTGCTGGGTGGGTTGTGTCAGATGAAGAGAGGGAGGAGATGAAGGGAGAGATCCTAAGAGAACATCAGGACTTTGGGGTTGGAGGGTCACTGCTGTCTGTGGAGGCTAATGAGAAGAGCAATGTGTTACCATTGCACTGCAGGAATTACTAAATCCATGTGGACAACGGTTAAGCTTTGTGAGAGACCTGCTCTGTGGGAAGGGATTTGGACCTTATGCCACAGGCAGTTACTGTGCAGCCAACGGAAACCTCCTGCAGGAAGAGTAGCAGTGCAGCAGGGGAAGGTTATCAACCTGAATTAGGCATTTCTCTCCCAGGAGTGTCACAAAGGACCAATGAATGGTCATCAACACTCCAAGATATCATCATAAATTGAAATTCATCCATATAATCCCATTACAGAGGTTCTGCTGGGTGGGTTGTGTCAGATGAAGAGAGGGAAGAGATGAAGGGAGGGCTCCTAAGTGAACATCAGTATTTCTGGGGGTGGAGGGTCACTGCTGTCTGTGGAGCCTAATGAGAAGAGCAATGTGTTACCATGACACTGCACGAATGACTCAATCCATGAGGCCAAGGGCTCTTGCTCTTGGTTTAGGGCCATCCCTCCTGCTGCCTCCAGCACAGGAGCCATGGGACTCCAAACAGATCCTAAGGAGAACAAACCAATGTAGCAAATCTTATTGCCAATTTGGAATTCTTTACTCACACCCTAAATATTTCTCCAGAACATCAGGATTTGTCTAGTTTTGGCCAGAAAACCAATGGAAAACTATGGATCATATCATTATATAACAGCTAAGATTCATGACTCACCCAGAGCCTAACTCCTGTGTGCTCAGCATTGCTGCAAACTCAGTTCTTGAAGTGCTCAGTGTGCACTTTGAGCTCATTACAAGCAGCCAGGGGGAAAAAAAATCTTGTCCCTACGTGTTTTTTTGCTCAATGAGGTGTTAAATAGGAGATGCTCTTTAAACAAACTAATCCATCCACGAGCAAATATACAAAAGCAAAGCTCTGGAATGACATTTACCACTCCCCAAGCACGTCAGAAATGTCTTCTCACTCGCTGGAGAAAAGGTTGAAGTGGGAAGGTCTCAGCCTTAACAAAACAGCTGCTGCAGACTTAAAAGGCAAGTGGCAAGGTAGAAAGGGCTGCCTGAGATCACAGGCACTTCTGGGCAGATAGGATCTCTGGGAAGTGAAGACAAGGTGTGAGGAGTCTGTTCTTTCTTGTCTCATCACAAGGGCTCTTTTTTGATGATAAGCCCATCTTGGGAGGGGGTTGGGGGTGTCTCTGCACTTCAAGGGCAGCCACGTTCCCACCTCCCCTCTGTTTGTTTTCTGATTTGCTTTGCACTCTCTGGGCTCTTGGTGACCTTCTCTCTCATCAGCCTCACCACCACCTTTTCACAGGGCCCTGCAGACAGGGGTTAAGAGGCCTCCCAGGGGAAGGGAGTTTTACAGCAGGGGCTGGAGGAGATTGGCTCAGGTGGGGGAGGAAAGGTGTGCAGGGAAATGCTAAAACATCCACATCTGGCCAAGAGACAGGGGAGATTCAGATTAGATATTAGGAACAATTTCTTCCCTGTTAGTGTGTTCAGGCACTGGAATATTGCCAGGGAGGTGGTGGAGTCACCCTAGAAGTATTTAAGAGGTGTCTGAACCTGGTGCTGGAGGATATGGTTTAGGGTTTAGGGGTTATAGCAGTGACAGGTTAAGGGTTGGACTTGCTGATCCTGGAAAGTGGAAGAGAAAGAGACTAAAAGATCCACCCAAGACCATGTGGGAAGCTGGTAACAGAGTTCAGAAGGCTAAAGGGTGGCCAGGCATTGGCTGCCCAAGGAGGTGGTGGAGTCACCATCCCTAGAAGTGTTTAAGAGGCATCTGGATCTAGCACTGGAAGATATGGCTTAGGGTTTAGTGGTTACAGTGGAGTGACAACAGTTGGACTTGATGATCTTAGTGATCTCTTCCAACCTTGATGATTCTATGATATGCTTTGGAGCACTGACCAACACAATGATGGAGCACAGGAGGCTCCTGCTATGATTTCTATGCACCATCAACACACAGACAATGTATATAAGCAGATCATGGCAGGAGAACCCAAAGGAAACTCAGAGAAAGACCCAGAAATGGAGCACTTAACAGGACACTAGCCCAGGTGAGCAGCACTCCAACCTGGTTTCATCCAAAACCAAAATGTTGGTCATCTTCTACCACCTCTATATGCAAAAAAACTCTTCATTGACACTTGCCACTGCTTAAAAATCCAACTGAGTTGGATTTTGTTATGGAACAGCAGAGGGAAATGTTACAAATGCTCCAGAGGTAAAAGGGTGGTTTGCTGTGATCTCCAAGGATGGAAAAACAGGAGCACAACTGCACTGTTCTGCCAGAAATAGCCACATTTTGCTGGAGATATGGGATGTATGGCAAGCAATGCTCTCATGGATGCATGATGGTCCAACTGCATGGATGTTTGGCTGTGGTGGCATCCAAACCAAAACAGGAGGGACAAACCCAGGTGGACTTGTCTGTGCACTGTTGGGTTAGTCACACAAAGCACAACCAAGTCCAGAAAACAAACAAGCAAAGAGCTCAGAAGGAGCACTGCCAGGGAGGAAGAGGGAAATGAAGTGGGGAAGGTTGGTGATTTCCCACTTAACTCAGCCCATGTCTCTCCACTGATCCTTTCTGATTACCCACCCCAAACTCACTATTGTTTCAGCAGCTCTTCGTTCCTCTGGGTCTAATCCCTGAGGACACAAGTGAGTGAATTCAGGGATTTCTGAGGAGAAATGAGGGATTTCAGGCTCTAAGCAGCCCCAGGAGCCCCCAGAGCTGAGCAGGGACCTGCCGCCCGTGTCAGGTTGTTGTACAAACATTCCCTCCTGCAAAGCCCCAAGCTTGGCCACCAAGTCAAGCAGTGGAGACAGTTTGCCCAGTAGTTTGACCTTTCACCTCCCTTTGCCTAAATAGACCTAATTACTGCCTTTGTCTGTCATTTAAGCAACAAATGACTCCATTGAGGTCACTTGAGGGAAGCTGCAGCTCTTAGCTGTCATCTCAGGAGAGTTCAGCTCATTTTCTCCTGCTGGGGAAGAAAGGGCTGTGAAAACTTTGCTGCAAGGCTCAGTTCCAATTGCTGTTTCCTGGGAAGGATTTGTGGACACACTCACTGCTCAAGAAAGCAAAAGATAGTCCCAGCAGCCCCTCCTGGCTCAGTCTTCTGTGGTTTAGAGTGGTTGGAGGAGAAAGCCTAAAGGAGAAAGTTCCTGGGAGTATATAAAGCAAAGCAAAGCATAATACTAATAATGATGTCAATAATCAAAATCAAAACCAATAACAATCAGGTAAAATAATAATGATGGCTGTAAGAATAACATAAAGAATAACAGTAATAATTATAATAAATAACAGTAATAATAACAATAAAAATAATAATTAGCAATAATGTCCTATGTCATTTTCTTCTCTACATTCATATTTTCCCCCACTGGAAATGTCAATATTGCCAGTGTTCTGAGCTCTTTTTGTTCAGCTAAAAACCAAGCAACTACAGATGAATTTGTGTCAATAGCAATTCCTCTGCAGTTTGCAGTTCTGATAAATCCCAGGTGGGTGTTTTGTGGGGAACAGACAAAATGGTGATGCAAGAGGTTAAGCCTGGAGAAAACCAAAGGGTGTGCAGGGAAGGACTAGGCAAACCTAGCAAATTGTGTGTCCTCTCTGCCTCTATACACAGTGATCTCCAAATTAATTGTGAGGATAAAAATAAACCTCTTCCCACAGAAAATGACAGAGAACACTGTGAGAACAGAGAGACATACAGAAGACTCTGTGTGTCTGCACATACACAGGTTTGGGCAGAAGTGGGACTGGAAAAGGCATTAAAGAGGCATTCTCTACCTCTAGGTTTAATCAGCTCCTCCAGGCCCATTGCTGAGAGACATGAGCCTGTCTTATCTGCAGCTCTTTCCTCTCCCAGCACTGGAGACCTCAGTGTCCCTGAGCAATCTCTTGTACATCTCTCCTTGATGAACCAGGATATAGAATCCTGAAATGATTTGGGCTGGAAGGACCTTAAAGCTCATCTCATTCCACTCCCTGCCATGGGCAGAGACACCTTCCACTAGCCCAGGTTGCTCCAATCCCCATCCAACCTGGTCAGGGACACTTCCAGGGATGACTAAGTGCAGCCTGGAGTACTAATCGCTGCCAGGACATGGTTTGGGCAGCACCAGGATGAGGCAGGGGGCAGGTCCTTAGCCATGTTTGTGCTAAGATGAAGACAAGACAGAGATAGTGGAGTTGGAAATGTGATTTCTTACCTCCCAGTACACACTCAGAGTTCTCCAGGAGCATCAGTTTGAATAGCAGACTCCGGGAGTTGTTTGTCTTGAGAAGTCTCCATGTGGATCATAGAATTACGGCGTGGTTTGGGTTGGAAGCATCTTAAAGATCTTCTAGTTCCCACCCCTGCCCTGTGCAGGGACACATTCCACTAGCCCAAGTTTAGGGGAACCTGAGGTTTTAGTGGTTACAGCAGTGACAGGTTAACAGTTGGACTTGATGTTATTTGTGGTCTTCTTCAATCTTGATGATTTTATGATTCTAGATTGCTTAGAGATCCATCCAGCCTGGCCTGGAACACTTCCAGGGATGGACCAGCTACAGGTTCTCTGGGCAACTTGTGCCAGAGCCTCACAACCCTCACAGGGAAAAATTCCTTCCCAATATCCAATCTAAACCCATCCCTTTTCAGATGACAGCCATTGTAGCTATTAAAGCCAAGTAGCTATTAAATAAGCTCCTTTTCCTTAGAGAAAGGAGCTCCATGGCTGGTGTTGGCTCGGAATACTGTCAAGGTGCTTTACAGAGGGAAACTTGCAGAGAAAGTAGAAGAGCTCTTTCCTACAGGGACTCACCAGGATTTCTCCCTAATGTCTAAACCTACTCTCTGTCAGTTTGAAGGCATGAGCATGAGCTCAGGCACAAGGGTCCTTGCTACGACATGTTTAGAAGCTATGCCAAGGCTCTCATCCCTAGTCTGGGAATATTTCTGCATTTCCAGCTTCTCCAGAATATCTCTGCAAAGATAAAGTTTTTCTAGCTTGCCCCTTTGGCTACATCCCCCTTCTTTCTGCAGCTCATACTCTGGCTCTTTTCTGCTGCATCAGATGTTCTCTACCTGCCCTCACCTCACAGCTCATCCCACCTGTGTCCTCCTTTGTCCTTCAGATTTAAGACCTGGGCTCTGGATCCTTTAGGAACCCATCTCCACCCTGCCTTGCAATTTGAACAGGCACCTCCATCCCTGCCTTGCAACTTGCACACACACCTCCCTGTTCCCTGCCAGGCTCCACCTCCAAGTGTGAGGGGTCCCCCTTAAACATCTGCAAGACATCTCCAGCCTCCTCAGCCCCCTCTGTGAAGCTCTCAACCACCATGGTGCCTTAAAGACAAAACAAACCATGACAGCAGCCTACATTGTTGTTGTTCACATCGTGCTAATATCAACTGAGTGCTTCCTCTCACTGGCCCTGGCTGTCTCCATCCATCTGCAGTGTCTCCTGCTCTGCTCCACACCCTGCCAGCCTAAGCTCAGGGAGATCCAAGGGCTGCTCAGCCTCTGCTGCTGGCAAAAATCACCCCCAAGGGGTGACTTTATGGGGGAAAACACCTTACTTAGAGCTTCTCTGAAGGATCAGAGCCTTTCTGCTCCAAGGATGGGATTTTACCTTGACTTTTACAGTCTCTAGAAACAGAATGACTTGGTGTCTTCCTGGGGCAAAGAGGCAGTGGCGTAGAGCCCAGGAAGGGAGCACAAAAGCCTCTGGGTGCCTGCTTGGGGCAAAGAGACAGGGGTAGAGCCCAGGAAGAGCTGTAGAGCAGCAGATCCTGTTCCTCAATCCAGGAGGGGAACACCCAGGGCCAAGGCTGGAAAAGTGAGAGGTTGGTGAAGGCTGCAAGCACCCTTGGAGCTCTGATTCAGCCTCATCTTTCAGCAAGGCTTAGATTAAATCTGTCAAACTCATATCTTTTTCTCCCTCTTTTCACTCCCCCTCTGTCTGCTGACACAACTCTGCATGGCTCACGGCATGTTTGATCAGCAAAACGCTGTGTTCTTTGGAGGGCAAAACAGCTCTGCAACAAGGCAAAGGAACAGCCTAAGCAAGGCAATGAAGTCATTGCAGTTTTGCTTTCTTCATTGGTGACTCCCAAGGAGACTCCCAGGGATAGATTTCCTTTCTCTAAGCAAAGATTTTCCCCACCAGAACCACTGTAGAAACAGCTATAATAACCTTGCAGTGCTGGAGGTTGGAGTTAGACATTGCTTGGCTTAAACTGGGACAAAATAAACCCAAAATGAGTTTATTTTGCTGTATTTAGCAGCATTTTTTTAGCATCTTACGGTGTATTTGTGCAGCAAAATACTGTGCTCTTTGCAGGGCAAAGTAACCCTGCAACAAGGCAAAGCACAAGCCTAAGCAAGGCACTAAAATCGTTGTAGTTTTCCTTCCCTGGTTGGTGAATCCCAGAGAGACTCCTAGGGACTTATTTCCTTTCTCTAAGCAAAGATTTGCCCCATCAGAACCACAGTAGAAATGGTTCAAATCATCTTGCAGTGTTGGAGGTTGGAGTTAGACATTGCTTGGCTTAAACTGGAACAAAATAAACTGAAAAATGAGTTTATTTTGTTGTATTTAGCAGCATTTTTCAGTAGCACGAGCTGGAGCATGTCCCAGGGATGCTGTTGCCCCCCATCCCGACATGCATGCGATTCTGTGTCCCCAATTACCTGAGGAGCAACAGGTTTTCAGGAGGGAGAACAGAGCCGAAAACGAAACACAGCCCTGAACGATTTGCTGCCCTAAACGATTTGCCGCTAAAGCTTTTCATGTGCAAATAAAAGGAGCAGGAAAATAGAAAAAGGATTTTATCATTCTCCCTTTGGAAAAATTAAATAAACATCATTTTTTATGCTCAAAAGATTCTGATGAAAAGGTTAATGTTATTACAGGTGCTTAAAGGGGTTTAAAAGCTTTGTAGCACTACGTGGGATGAAAGTGGATAGGAAAAGACAGCGAACAGTGGAATAACACCCTCCTGAGCTCCTCTGATAGATCCCTGCTAGGGCACAGGCAGTGTGTTAAGAAGGTTAAAACACAATTTCTAGGTGTTCTGAAACAGCATTTAGTCCCTTTTGCAACCCAATTTGTTTCTTGTCTCCCAAATCTCCTCTCCTCCCCCTCCTCTCCGTCACACATCGTGGAACATACGTCAAGGGAGCACAGCAACACCTCCAGGGGCCAAATTTTCCTCTTCCTTCTTAAGGAGATGATGGATTTTATTTAGAGTTTGGCATCTCTGTGCTGCCAAAAGGGTTGAGCTTAACTGATGTGTTTTGGTGCTGTGTTTGGAGAGGCACCGGAGGAGATAGCAACACCTCCCAGGACTGGAATGGGGAAAAGAAGAAGCACAAAAACATTGAGCTGTGGACTTGAAAGAGATTCTTGCAACATCTTACCTTGTTCTCAGCACAGTTTAGTTCAGGGGAAGTGTGTGTGTTTGACAGTAGCCACCACAAGTTGCTGAGGATTGGACTGAAGGAATGAAGTCTGTGTTGGTTATGGAAAGGGATGAGGAGGTGATTTGTTTGTGGAGATCTGTGTGGGACCATCAAGCACAAACCTAAACCATGAGCTAAAATGCTCAACAAAACCAGGGTGATGATGGGGGAAATAACACAAGACATGCTGTGGACTTCAAATAAAGAGAACATGGCAACATCTCACCTAGTTCTCAGCACATTTTCCTTCAGCTGAATTGTGTGTGCACCACTGTAGCCACCACTGAGGCTTGGATGGAAGGAATGAAGTCTGTCTTGGTTGTGGAAAAGGCTGAGGAGTTGATTTGCAGACATCAGTGTGGGATCATCAAATACAAACCTAAATCATGAGCTAAAATGCTCAAGCCAACCAGGGAGTGATGTCTTTTATTGGTTTGTATTGAGAATGGATGAAACTAACTCAACTTTTCAGGACAAACAATTCTCTATGGGAATGAATTGTCCAAGCAATAAAACAAAGAGTGTGGTGAAGCCTTTGAGCCAAGCAGTAGGAGCACTGACCTCCTGCTGTCTGTGTACCCTTCCTGAATAAATATTACTGTCCTGCACATATAAAAGATTATTTTGATAACAAAATCAGCTTCTCTCCAATTGCTCTTGAGGCAAAATGCTGCATTCCAGTTGATCTGTATTGAATGGGTAAGTGGAATCATCCCAACATTCAGCAATTAAATAAGAGCCTGATAAAAACAGTGGAAAGGAGATTATCTATGTATTTTGAGAGCTTGTTTTCTCAATTCCATGGATCTAAGTCCTGCAGGTGTCTGGTCTTGCTTTTGCCTCTTGCATTGGCATTGCTCTAACACCATTGATGGTCAATTAGATAGATCCAATGAATTCCAAAATGTCTTGACTTCAGGCTGCATTGGGTTTGCATTCTTCCTATCCCACATGGATCTCACAGCTTGGAATAGTCTTTTTTCCTCCCACTTGATGGTGAAAAAGGGATCTGAAACACCCAAATATTACCTCCTGGACACTACAGAGGACAGGGCATAATAGGAGATGTCCCTGGCCATGATGCCTTTCACTAGGTGTTCCTTCAGGGATGACCTTGAAGGACTTCATCAGGAGATGAAGTAGCCTTGGGAATTGAGTTAAATCCATCTTCCTCTGGGCATGTCCAGGGCACTTGAGGACAAAGGTTTACATCCCATGGGTTAAATCCCTGTGAGTTGCACATATACAGTGGGACAAAGACAAATCTGTGCCATTTTGTTTCCTTCCAGCCAAGAGTAAAACACTGGAAATAGAGGATTTTTTGGTCTTTGTGGAGAAATCTTCATTAGAAGATGCATTAAAGGACAATAGTTATCCAACAGACTCACTGCAAACTGCAGCCCAAGCCCAGAGGAAGCCACTGAGCCTTGCTAACATCACTGGTTCTGATTTATAGATTGTTCCAGCTGAAGACTATTTCCCCCATTTCCTCATGGTTGTCTCCTCCTAGCCATGGATTAATTAGATCCAGCTTCTGCCACTGTGCTTGGGATACTTTGGAGCTCATTCTTAATAGATTCATGTCCTTTTCAACTCTTTTTACCTTTCAAATCTCCTGAGAGGCACCAAACACCATTGCTGTTCTCCCACTTGCCCAATGGTCACCATCGAGGTTTGCCTTAGCTAAATAAATGGTCGTCCCTCAACATTTGAAGTGTTCCCAGTGGAAGAGTGAGGGAAGGTGATTTGGTGCTCTAAAACAAGCAGGGAGTTTTGGAAAGGATGACCTTGGTGTATCTGTGTATATACACACACATACAAGCAGAGACACACAGAAAAGCCTCAGTTATGAGCTTCCAACTTAGGTAAACCTCCTCTAGACCTCATTAAGATTTGGGCTGGACTTGGCTCCAAGGTTTAAACTCCATCTGCTTCCCTCAAAAGATCTTTGTTAACTGTGTTTTCATGTCATGGGGCTGAGGAAAGTTGATACATAGAGGTTTTTTGGACCTGTATTGCTCCTGGTCTCTGCTTTAAATATGGGATAAATCAACAGCAAACAGGTTTGGGTTTCCTGGGATGTGTTTAGGAGCCACTTGGGCTGGTGTACAGGCTATAACAACTCCCCCTTGCAAAGGATTTTCCCTCCTCCCTAGGTCCAGTGCTGTGCCGTGAGAATTTCAGATGGATATTTAAGTCTTTTATGCTCAGATTCAGCACAGAGGACAAATCCAGCAGGGAAAAAAGCAGAAAGCAACTAGGACTCAGAAAAAAAAGAAAGCAAGTACAAGTCAGAAAATTTTAAAAAAAAGTAGAGCTCAGAAAAGCAGAAAACAAGTATAGCTCAGAAAAGCTACCAGATTGCAAAACCCCAGCGGGTTTGGACCTGTTGTTGGCCTCTTCTTCTCATCCCCTTCCCTAATCTCTCCCTCTGCCCTTTCCCTTTCCCTTTAAACCACAAGGAGCAACAATACAGTCATTTATCAGTGTCTTGGGGGTATTTGTGTCTCTCTAGTCCTCCCGGCTTGGCTTTCCAGCCCTAACCACCCACAGCCCTCACTTCCCCCGACACGGGAGGGCGAGGATGCTCCAGGGGCGAGCAAAGATGCTCCGGGGCGTTCGCGGAGCCTCCGCGCTCCGTGTCGGGATGAGTTAGGGCGGTCAGGCTGCAGCAGCACACACCACTGCTCCCTTCTGGAGAATTAGAGCTTCGATTTTGCCTCTTTCTAGGAGCAATGATGTTTTTTCTTTAGGTTAAAAGCTGGAGAGAAACTGCTAAGAGCAGCGAGATCTGCGGTAAATGGAACAGGATAATTCATCGCCCCCCCCCCCAGATTCTACTTTAAATGACTTGTACATCATATTTTGTCATGAATTAACTCCTCCTCTCCCACTGCTCGGTAAGTATGTGTAAAGTCCCTCTGTGGTAAACTGTTTGTAGTGCTTAATTCACTTGGTTTCACTGGGTTTGAAAACTCCAACTTGATTTTCTAAGGAAGAGCCAAACCACAGACAAGCTGATGTTGTAATTGAGGAGATAAGGGAGAAAGCAATCCCACATGCACGGGGGGTGGGGGTGGGGGGTGGTTTGATGGGGGAAAACC
>NW_008672964.1:0-164773 GCF_000695815.1 Acanthisitta chloris
CTGTATATCTGTATATGCATATATAAAACAATACTGGTCTGGAGGAATCACTGGTCATCTTTCTTACTGTAGTGTCTCACAGTGATATGCTGTGTTTCAGATCCCAGGACCATCATCTGTCCTAGCAGGTAGATTAATTCCCTTTGGACTCTCCTTTAGTCTACAGAATTTCTCTAACTTGATGATGCTGAGAAGCCTCTGGATCAGCTTGTAAGGGTCCTGCACAAGAACGGAGGAAGGGTGGGGACCGTGAGAATACTTGGCGTTAACAGGGAACTTGAGTTGTGTGTGTTTGTATATAACTAAAACCAGGCCTTACTTGTGGGTCTTGATCAATCTTTTGCATAAAGCTCAGGCATACCCTACCTATGGAGGACTGCACACATATACAGGTTCAGAGCATCCTGAGGCAGAGAACTTCTACAGGCCTTCCATGTGACTATTTACCATGCCATACTGTGGCTGAGATAGAGGAACATTCCTGGTTTTCTTGTTCCCCAACCAAATTCAGGTGAGGGATGACCTTAAAGAATAGAAGGTTCCAAGAAAGAATTAGGGTGAGATCTGAAATTTAAAAGAAATAGAAATTTTCTCAGTTGCCAGTAAAAAAAATTTCAAAAATCCTTTTGTCACTCTGTCTCCAGCAGTCGTTTCATCAGGAGAACTATTATGTTTTAGGCAACATCTCCTAGGGCCATTGCCTAGCTCTGATGTCCATATGGAAGTAAAAAAAGTCCATTGTACACATCACTTCTTTTGTTAACACCCACATTCCTACCCCAAGGCCAGTTGTCTGCTCAAGTGCACAACCATTCACTTGGGAAAAACGTGCTTCATTTTAACCATAAAAACTTGCTAGCAAACTGCTAACTTAGGTTATTGAAGCTGAACTATTTCATACTGAATCCCTCATTTGTTATGTAGCAGCTTGTTGCCTTTCACACATTCATCATCCACACATTTTCTCCATCAGATCCTGTTCATTTCCTGCTTTGTCCTGTTTATTACACATTATTTTACAATAAAGTCTGTAACACACAAAATATCCACTTCCCTTCCACATTAAAGATTTTTTTTCTGTGTAGCTGTAGCTTAGTAATGTCAGAGTCCCAACATCCACCTTGTACTTGGATATAGTCTCCTTATTAAGTGAAGGATAAAGCTGAGGTCTAACAGACCTGTCAGTTCCTAATTTCCTGTTGCCCAATACATTGCAAATTGGGAATGAACTAGTCATCTGGACAACTGACCACCCCTTTGTAGCTCCTAATGAGGTAGAAGCACTGTACTCCATCACGTGGTAGATTTTTTCCCACAGTGAGACTTGTGCGTGAGCTGTTTGTAGTAGGCTCTAAGTCATCCTATTGGTGCCCCATCAATGTTTTGGCTTCGCAGTGGTTTGGTCACTGTCACCGAAGAGAAGGGTGCAGGGAGTAGGGCTAAAGAAAATAATTTGGGGTAGAGAAAAAAGTGCAATCTATAGATTAGTTGTTCTACAGTGAATTTTGACACCCCAACTGGTAAAATTACACACTGAGCTCTTACCAGGCTGTTTTCTTTGATTATATAGGTTAAAAAAAATTCAAGGAAAGATGTAAGGGGAGTAGGGTTGGTTTGTCTGAAATCAAGGGAGCTGAAAAGTGTGGAGAGCTGGAGGGATAAGACACCTAAGCAGATACTCAAATAGACAAAAAGGGCTGCTGCATGACAGGAAGGGGTATAGCTGTCCTTTCCATTCCTTTGGCAATAGGACAAGTTGTAATGGGCTTAAACTGAGGCAAAGGCTATTTAGCTTAGGCTTTGAGAAAGGAAGCTGAATGATCTCAAGCTAAGAGGAGTAAAATATAGACATCACCTGTATGGGGGTTTGGAAGAACAATATGACCTTGTATAGCTGCTTTTCATGATTACTTGCTAGGCTAACAGGTATAGAAAAATAAGCACTGACTGCAGCAGCCTAGTACTCACGCTGTGGGGGAAAAAGCAGAAAAATACCACGGCTGACTATAGCAGGGCTCTCCTGCCTTTCTTTCACAGCAGTGCTCACTTAATGGTATTTGCCTGTATACATTTGCATTGGGGCCCTTGGTTGAAGGAATAAAGCTTTACCATAAAACACCTGCTGCCTGTGAAAGTTGCAAAAGAGATTTTTATTTTTAAAATTCTGCCTGACAGAAAAGGACACCAGGTGCTGAGGAAGATTTGACCGCAACCTACCATGATATCTTGTCCCGTCTCGCAGACACTGCTAACTAACTATAAACTGCAAGAAATGATGTTTTGTCAGGCTGCCAAATAGATATATGCATTTCCATTACACTAGAGCAATTATTTAATGTAACCTTCTGAATAATGTCTTTAACCCATCACATTCCTGTTCATAAAGAAAGAAGAATAATGCTTTAAAAAAACCAAAACCAATAAACCACACCAAAATCATGGGGGAGGGTAAAGCAGCCACCTAAGGTGTTAAAGAAGAAAATAGTTTCTTTCTCTCCACTCAGATAAACAGAAAACAATTCACACTGATATTTCCAGACTGTAAACCATGCAAACTTAATTTCCAAGGGCTGGAGTAAAAATAAAATTGTAGGAGTCTGTACTGTCCTTACAAGGCTTCATGAGGTTACTGCTCCTGCTATATTAGCTATGAAGAAGAAAGGCTGGAAGATTTATATAGCTCCTGCTTCCTCTTTTTATTTCAAGAAAAGCAACTTGGTGTGGGATTAATTATAACTTGAAGCTTCATCTAAGTCAAGTGATATCTAATCCTGCCTTCTGCAACCACCAGGGACAAGAGAACACCAGGAGCATTCTCTTGGGTAGGATGGCTTTGGTGCCTGCATGCTGCATGGCTGGCTGTGGGCCAGAATGCCTGCGGTAGGCTGGATCAGCTCATGAGATGAGCATTGTGCACCATTGCCTGTGGAACCCCAAGCTATGTCCTTCAAAGCTGTCCCACCAGATAGCACACCATGCAGGACTTGTTAACCCTGCCTTCTGAATGGTAGGCTGTCCAGAAATGAAGGGGAAAAACCAAAACTCACAGAGAGGGTAATGAGACCCATCCCCTGATAATATGAAGGTCTTTAGAATGTGTAAGCACTACAAGTTTAGGGTGGAAATTGCAGCAGATCTAAGCATGTAAGACTGTTGAAAAAGAGTCTTCCTCTTTCTAGTTACTAGGATGTGCTGTTTTCTAAGTCAGTGTATACTGATTCTTGGTTAATAATATCAAACACTGTGGTTTTCAAAGGGGACTAAGAGATTTATGTGTTCAGTTTCCATGGAAGGGAAAAAAATAATCAGTGAAACCAAAAGCATAAAGCCAAGACAGAATCACTGAGAGTGAGCCATGTCCCATTTATCATTCTAGGGATACGTGTGAAGGCAGTGGGGTGTGAGTGTGATCCCTGTGACAGCCAGAAGTGTGGTTGTTGTGTGAGGGATGAAGCAGGACACACTTGGTATTAATGCATGGCAGGCTGGGGAGAGAGCATATGTGTATGCACACATATGTGTGCATGGGTGCCTGGAAAGCTATAGAGCTATGACGAGGCATGTTTTCTAACCTGATCCAAAGCATGTCTGCAGATACAACTTTTAACCCCTTGGGCATCTGTGCCCTTGTGCACCCCAGCATAGGTGCTGCAAACCAGCATTAATGAGTTATGTCAGGGATGTGGGTGATGACCAGATATCCTCTGACAATAACTTTTAGCCATAGCTGAAATCAGTAAATCCTGGTTGTGGGCACTTCAGCTTTTATTAATATCCAGTGAGATGTGTTGGCTTAGAGTTAACATGTAAACACCTGAATATTAGTTTTCCCATAAACATCACTTTTTAATGTTCATTCAGCTAGAAAATAAAATAAAAACACAGGAGGAGGCATTTGTCTTCCACACAAAATCATACAAAAAGTCTTTTTTTATTAAATATACATTACTTACAGTTAAGTCTTTCTTCTGTACAACAGTAACCATAGAAAACAAAAGAAGCTAAGGCTAAATTTTTTCAATCCCCCAAACAGGGTATTAAGACATGTTACATTGTCTACAAAACTGACTTAGACTGAGGCAACGTCCTGTGGAATTCTCTTTAGAAAACCAGATAGTGAAAGGGGAATAATCTAAATCTCCATTTTGCTTTTTACTGTAACTGAGAGACTCTTGCATTACCCTTGGACAGACCATTAAAAGAAAAAAAGGTCTTTCTTTTTACTTTGCTACTGAAATGAACAGTGTTCTGAGAGATTTATTTAATACAATTTGAGTAGAACAAAGTAAAATAAATGATGAAGGGCTCATCTATAGAAAGAGCCAATTTTTTATTATTACAAATATTTAATCTCAGCTGTCTTTTTTCTTTTTTTCCCTTTTAGGGTAGGATACAATTGACCACAGTCCATCCAGGGGTGGACTCCATTAAAATGCCATAAGGTCCTTTCAAAGTCAGTGGGCGAGCTCCCGAGTTGGTTGGCAAGACATCACCCACAGACCACCCTTCCCCATACACACGTTTCCAGAAACTCCTGAAGGTGACTTAAGCCATGTCATGGGCTTATGTAGAGCTGAAGTTCATTGCCTTATGCCAAGTTTTATCCACAGTTCTGCTAGAAGACAACACAATTTCAGTGAATGCAACTCTTGTTGACAGCAGTAAGGGATGACGAATATAAGATCCTGACTTGAATTCATGTATGTCAGCCCCAGTTTGCAGAAGATCATCAATGCCCTTGTCTAGGGCAATCCAAGGCTAAATTAATCTGTGATATAACTACATTGACCTAAACAGGATTAGAACCAGGTCTGAAGCTGGCTCTGTTTCTTTCACAAAGTGGGTTTCAAAGTAGGTCAGGTACAGATTCTCACTGCCATACACCTACAATGGTCTATGTTACATATTTCCTTTGCAAAATTCAAAGAGTAGAGATTTTTATGACTGGATGTCCGAAAAAAACAAATGTACCTGTTTGCTCTCCTAAGCTCCATCTGAAATTTCATGCAGTGGGCTTGGGTGTCTGAGTACTCCACTGTGTCATGAATGGGAATTGAGGCTGCGACTGGCTGTAACTAAGCTTTACCTCAGAAGCAATCGATTTTCTTATGGAACAATATGCGTGCTCAGCATTGGCAGCAGTGACAAAACACATCAGAAAATGGTGCGCCTAAATGATGCAAGAAAGAACTGTATAGGGCATGCAAAAGTGAGTAAATAATTTCCCATGCAGAAATCATATCAAACGGACTCTCTTTAGGGTTGTGGAATTGAAATTTGTGAAGAGAGTAAAGGCCAGCATATCGAGAAGCAAATGGTGTTGCAATGTGAACAGCAGTCACTAGTTTAGAAAAAAGCTACCACAAGCATCCTAAACGAGGGAGGAATGCATGGGGAGTGGAGAGTCTCTAAGCAAACACCACTCTTAGGATCACCTGTTGTACCCAACAATTTTCATTAAATTTTAGGATTGTTTCGGGGAAACAACCCCAATCCTCCTTTGTGTTGTTATCTGGGAGAGTTCCAGTGATCTAACTGGAGAGATCAGATTGATATCAGCCAGAACTTTGCCTCTCCCCTGTTTGAAGCACATCTCTGATACTTTACAGGTCATCAGGACAATTAAGGCTATGTTTTGGCAGGCTAACTAGTAATTCATTCCGTGGCAAAAATGAACCACAGAAGACTACCTGAAACCCTCATATCCACTTGATGCTTACCATGCATAACTTCCAACAGCATAACTTTTCTGAGAGCTTTTGCCTTCTTCACTACCTCATCACAATTGTAGTTTGGAGTGTCAATGTCCCCATTTTCCCTTACAGGACACCACCTCTAGGTGGCTACATCTCCATGATGGAGTGCAGTCTCCCGTTTGAACATCCAGCTGACATTCCAGTTTCTGTGACTGCCAGGAGGAAAATCATAATCTTAGTTAGAATTCTAATACAAATTCCTCTGCCTCCTACCACTAATTTGATAGGTCCACATGTTAAAGAAAACAGGAGAGAAAAAGAAAACAGGTGAACTAGATATTGAGTGACACTGTCAACACAAACTGTTGCCTTAATCCTTCCTTAGCTTGGCTTGTAGACTCAGTACATTAAAACAACAAACAACGAGCTTACAAATTACAATAGTTCACCAGAAAGTGTGCTTTTTCCCACTTTTTGTTTTTGTCAGAGTAACTTAGTGCAAAAGATCACAAAAATAAGTACCAGTACATTGAAATATCCAAACTCCTATATGCATGACTCAAAATAAACAACCGAAGAAAAAAAGCTACTTCAGACCCAAAAGAAGAGTGTGTTTAGAAGTTTCATGTACAAAAGGAGCATGGAGGAGGGGGCCACTCACACTGAAAGGGGATGTGCAGAACTTTCATTGGGAAAGGAAGTGCAGCAAAGTGCAGAACCAAAGGGAACAAATCATGCTTTGAAGCTGTGATAGTAACTTGTGAAGAAAACCCCCAGAACCTTCAAGGGCATGGTGAAACTCTAACTGTAGACAACCAAGAGGCCTCCCACCAACCTCAAAAGACTCTGGATAAGGCCCTTGGTTTGGCAGGGATGTAACTGTATCACTTGGTTTGTTTGATAAGTAGGCATTAAAAAACTGCATGAAAGCTTTGAAATAGCACTTGTCTTAGAGATTCTCACAAGGTCTCAGACTTTGCTCAAGTCTTTTACAAAGTGTTGCTTTCTGAAAAATAAATTTTGAAAAAACCTTTGTGTTCGTGAATAGCTGGCAGTGCAGAACAATGCTTGAACTGATCTTCTTCAGCATAACCTTTGTGTAGGTGACAGCAACCAACAACAATGGCATGAGATAGTGGACCACAAAGGGGTCAAGTTCTGCCTCCTGTTCCACTCTTGCTAAGTTGAGGTGAATGACACACATCAACTAGTTGTCTTACACTGATGCAAAGGAAAGTTGATTTTGTTCTAAAGATAGAATATTTTTTCAGGAATTCATCTCATTGAGAAATCATGGGTTCTGGATGGGCCCTGACTATAATTTGGAAAGCCAACAGGTATCAGATATATGCTTGGGTCTAGCAGATGTAAGACATGACCAACAGGAGACTTGCATCCTTACTGGATCTGCAGAGATACTCTAATTCATCTCAAATGGCACCAGACATGCAGGACTAGAAAGGATTCTGAGGGGGCTGAATTAGCTTTAGATTATGAAATGTGTGGATCTGTGTACATGTATGCTATCTGCCAAAGCTCCCATGCGAGGCAAAAAAATGGATATTGGATCTAGAATAGACTGGAAAAAGAATTATCCTCTTCCTAGCCTCACAGATTACATATCGGATTGTTACCAGCTCAAATCAGTATTTTCACACCTGATTTTCATGCATTTGGCTACAAGTAGATGCAGCATTTACTAGGCAGAGATGTCTAGTGTAATTTTAGATGCAGGAGGTGTCCATTCTTGACCCCAGCTGTCATCTCAATAAAAAAACAAGTCACTTATAAGACCTGTGCAGATGTGTCCCCTGGAGCAACAAAACTAGAAATTCCAATATGTAGGCAAATTCTGCTAGAAGTAGCTAATCTATTGCCAGGAGACCACCCTGTCTCTATAATCAATGGATAGAAAGATGCATGTCTAGTGATTCATTTAATCTTAAAGGATGTTTGAGACATTTGCCCTGTTCTCACTGACCACAGGACTGGACTGGCTGACAAGTGTAAACCAGGTAGCCAGTAAAGTCAAATGCAAGCTGAAACAAGCCCAAAAGACTCAGACAAAAGCAATATCCAAGTGCTTTCATAGGACTAGGACTCAATCTTATTTTCAGCAAAATCGATAGCTGACTTCATTAGGACAAGATTCATATCCCTTCACCATAGTGAAACAATATGATGTATTGACGGCTCCTCACCTAGTATGTGAAATTTGTGATCAGATAAATGCTAATACAGTCAAAGATCTCATTAAAATAAGGGTTTGGCTTACACTGTAAAAATTGAGTCCAGCTAGATCAGGTTAAAACAAAGCAGAGAGAAAGCATCTTATGCTTGTAATTTGGCTATCAGTTTTAACTTAAATATCAGGGACATCTTATGACTGTCTACAATCTGAAAACAGTACAACTCTAAATGTCTGGTTTTCACCGTTACATTCACCCAGATGATAAGTCTGGTTTAGCCAATGTGAATGAAAAGTGTGTCTTTTGTTTGGCTTTTTCACTGCAGACATAGGCTAAGTGCTGCTGAGTCATGGCAAGAACAAGAAAAAATAAAAACAGTTACATGTTAAAAATTTACCCAAAAGACTCATACTGTCTTGTCTCTAGTAAGTGAATAAGGACAGATTAAGTACTAACTGGAAATTACATAGGTGACTGACTCAGGACTGATTTTCTATTTCCAAAAGAGAAATGGAACTCAATTTTCAAAGGTATCTAAATGTCCTGTAGTATATTAAAACATTTCACAGCAAGGCAGGCAGCAGAAATTCCACTGAAATAAATTTGAGTCAAATGCTCATCTTGTTTATTCACTTAAGCATTGATCCACACCCTCAGAAGACTAAATTCCTTTGAAAGCCCACAGTTCACCCAGTGGCCATCTATGACACACTGAAAGTTAGTGAGATTCAGCTCTCTGACAAACAGCCTTGCTTTGTTTTCTATAGCCAAACACTGGGACTCCCAGACAGTCCTTTTAGGCATCCAGCTCAGACTGCATGACTAAATATCTTTATAAGCATGGCTGTGATTGGCCAAGTCTTCACTGCAGAACAGGAATTTGCAGTGCCTAAATCCATACCTAAGATACTTAGGAATTTCATAGTCTAAAAATCCCAGCCTAGCAATAATAATTTTCAGAGGTTACATATCATATCAGCAAAAGAAAAATAATCAGAGACTTACTATCCTTATACCAGTCCATTACTTTTACTATGAAACTCATCTTGGGAGAAGGAAGGAAACCAAATAATTTTTTGATAGTCTCAGGTTTTCCAATGAAATAAAACCTGAAATTTTATGTATTAAAAGTATTATCCCGTTTACTGAAAAATGTTATCTAGAATGACAACTAAAAGAAAAAAGGAAAGACACCCCCTACTCCATTTAAAGAGAAATTTTAACAAAATATAGCAGAAATGGTTTGCAATAAGTGGGAAAATGTATAATTTGAACTGTGGCAAATGAAAGGCATTTTTGCACTGGTAGTTTTTTTTCATACTTGTATTTCTTCTCTTTTAAAAAAATATTATTAATCACCTTTAATTGGTACTGAAGGAAATTCAGTTATGCCCTCACTAAAGAAAGCATTAGAACAAAACAATAAAAACAAAAGGAGTTAGTATTAGGGTACTTCATAGACTATCTTCTAGCTACCTTTAAATATGAAGAATTTTGACACCCTGATTTAGAAGTCTAGGCAAATGTGTTAACTTGTTCAGCCCTTTAGCACAAACATATTCCCATCTCAGTGCATCCATAGGTATAGCTGCACATCTCTGTATACTCATGCATGCATTTATGTATGTGCAGTTCTTTCTTTTTATAGATGCACACCAATGTAGTTAAATTTTCAAGAAGTTTTACCAGCCTGGGCTATATTAGAGGAGGAAAAGGAAAAATGGAAAATGGAAAAAAACCAACCACTGACAATGTTTTGCCATGTGTGGGCTGGCACAGAGCATTCCACTACATCTGCCCTCTGGCCCAGGACTGAGCCACTGAGCTGGGTCTGAAATGTTTGCAGCAACACTGATAACTACATTTGGTGATGAGAACTTGATCCTCTTTGAAAAACCTCATCATCTTGCAGAATCGGGCCATAAGATGTCAGAAAGCAATCCAGTCACTTAAGAAATGAGAGGACTCTGCTTTATTGCTCAATCTCCCTTTTCCAGCTATTCCACTGCTGGAGCTGATTTGCACTTCATTGTTGCTCTTTGTAGTAATTTTATTCCTGGACACTAACATGTAAGAAAGCAGAGGATGTTTTGTATCTGTTAGTTTGGCTAGAGAAAAACACAGCTGGGGGCTTTGCCCTCCTTCCTATTCCACTCTTCATAAGCCAATTAAGCACATTAAGACTTCAGAGAAGATAACACAAACATGGACAGAGAAGTGCATGAACTCTCTTATTCCTCCCCCTCTGCCATGCCAAACAAAGCAATTTTATCTGGAAGAAGGGAGGGAGGGAGGGAGGGAGGAAGGGAGGAAGGAAGGAAGGAAGGAAGGAAGGAAGGAAGGAAGGTTGCTTTACCAGAATTTTACCACAAAAGATAAAGCAATATAAAGGGAACACAGATAATGAGTGCATCATTACACATCTAATCATGCAGAAACACTCTCGAGTAACCATGTGTCATGCAAACAGCCAGCATCTGGCTAAAGGGCCGTTGTTGACCACAGCTGAGGAAGAATTGCACCAATACTAACTTCAATATAAATGGCTTTATAAAATGGCTCAGATAGAGCTCTGGTTATGGGACTGGCCTCACATACTCCTCTTCATGTGAGAATATAATTCCAAGACTGCTTTCTCTTCACTGGATGCTACCTTTTACAATGTCTTCTAAAAGAAGTGGCAAAGAATCACCATATCCAAAGTGTCATTTATTTATTTTTCCTTGTCTGCTCTCTCCTCCCATAAAAAAAATTTATAAATCCAAACAAACATCTACATACCTTTGCAATGCACTGCCTGGGAAAATGGCATCTGTTGCATGTGTAAGGTCATCTCAAGTTTGCTGTGGGTTATTACCTCATACTGTGATTCTTTGATTTTAACCTATGTTAAAAGGACCCCCATGTAGAAATCCAAGGATGACTGCAGAAGGGTGTGGGGCAAAGAAAGAGACTCAGCCGCACAGTTAACTGTCTTGAATTAATTCTTATCAAGTACTGCAATGAATAAGATTCTTTTTTTTCTTTAGCTGTCAACTCCTGTCAGAAAACTTCAAGTCTGACAGCAAAGTCTACATACCCTTTAGAAGCCCTGCAAAGGCAGTATGTTATAACATGGACACAACAGGGTGTGCAAAACCTCATTTGGTGGGACTCCTCCATTTCTTACCCTTAGGATGTCTGTGACTGAAAAGAGCAGCCTCACACTGTAACCACGCAGCACAAGTAAAATGGGTAGAATCTGAGTCTTCAGTATTGTTTCAAACCAGGAAAGGACAGAAGACTTCACAAAACAGGAGAGATGATTCACTTGAACTAGAGTGCTTGGGATCTTTTTTGTTTCCCTAATGTTCTTCCTTGCAAACAGGGTTGATAAAATATCCATCTTTTCAGATGTGACATCAGACCTCTTTGTTTAGCTTTGGAGAAGGTATTCCAATTTCTACAAACAGGAAATACCAATCAATCTTTCATGCAGTTTTGGGAGGGTTTTTCAAGTAGTTTGATTCATTTTTTCTTTTTTAGAAGAACTAGCAGAAGGTGTGAGTCATGTTTAAGATTAAACTATTTTTGGGGTTTTCTCATCTATGTACTTTTTCTTTTCCACAGCAGCAACAGTGTTTAACCTCAGTGTGTGATAATCCTCCATATGGCATGAACAGGCATATGCTGCATTTCTAAAATTTCAGACAATATAGAGCACCTAAATCCTAGCAGCTTCCTAAAACCCTTGGAGATTCAAGCTACTATATTCCATGCTTCAGCTAGAGTTATGCTAGAGTATGTTGGGACTACGTAGCCAGCCTTATGAGATGGAGGTGAAAGAGGTGCATGGGAATGACATTTATTGTTGATACATATATTGTTGGAAAAGTATGGAGAAGCCTAAAAGTTACAGTAAAAGGACAGGAGTTTGGGGGAAGGAGCTTAATGAGGACAGTTTTATTTTCTTTTACATCATACCAGCTTCTCAACTGGTATAAATTAATGTAACACCATTGAAATCAATAGACAATATATCAATTAACAACATTTGAGAATCTGGCCAGTTCTTTATGATTGTTGGAAATGAGCCTGTGAAATAAATCAGGTGTTTTGGTCTCATTCTTTCCCTCTATCCTGTCCCAGTATCTGTAGAGCTATGTGTTCAGCTAATTTACCTTTACTTTACATGGTCCAGCTCTAGTGTAAAAGTGATGACTTAAATGGTTTCAGAGAACAAAACCCTCAAATAAATGTAGGGACTTTGAAACATCCAAGAACTGACAGCAGAAGCCAGGTGTGCATGTGGATCTTTTGTGTAGGGTGGGATAACAGGTCTCTTGAGCTGCAGAAGTAATCTGTGATTGCCAGGTTCTTGTGCAGAGAATGAGGCACTGTGATTGTTGTCAGTGTTTCCTGTGCAGGGCAGTCTTTTCCAAATGAAAAACAAGTTAGCAAAAAATGAATGTTTAAAAAAAATACAAAAAGAAAAAAGAAGGGAAGAAAGGAAGAAAGAAAGGAAGGTTAGGGGAGTAAGAGTAAGAAGAAATTGCATTGTCCATCAGATAAAATATTCTCGTTTGCACTCGCTCACTGTGTTCTGCAAGTCAATGTCAGCTTTAAAGGAGCTCTCAAGGTTTTCTGGGTATTCTTTCTCCTTTTTCTGGCTACTTCGATGTGCTTGCTTGTGCTGATAGAGGAATCTGCTCATGATGGCAATGATGCAAAAGATGATGAATATCACAACTGCTATTACACCTGTAAAGGGGTAAGAAAGGAAGGACAGGAAAAGTAAAAACCAAAACACCCAATTACCTCAAAAATGCATTAGCAATGCACAGCAGCTAGTAGACATGATAGATCAGTTCATCTCACTCTGTACACAACCATATACCTCTGTTACATCCTCCCTGGTAGTTTTTATTTCTATTTTGTCACCTAAAGAGCACTTAAGGCAGCAAGTATTGATGTAATTGACCTAATTTCCATCAAATTTAGCTTTCATTGGAAGTAAAGTTGGTTCAGTGTGTTTGCTTTTAAAAAACTAGATCTGTTTGCTCATACAAGTTCCTGCTCTGTCATATTTTCTTCTGTGTTATCTCTGGAAACCTTGCATGAGTCTTGTACACTTTGGTTTATAGCTTCTAGATATTATCAAAGGCAGCTTCCTACAGGCATCCTATAAAATAAACAGAGATAAATTGTCTTCTAGGCCATTAAAGGAAAATTAAAACCGTACATGAAATTATGAGGGCAATTTTCCCTAGTGTATAAATGCTTCCATATGACCTGGTGAGTTTCTCATTTCTTCCATATGACTTGTAATTTCACTACACCAGCAGCTTGAAAAGAGAGAGCTCAAGAAATACAGGATATGTGAATAGTGCATTAAGGCTCTCAGGGTTGTGTGTAAAACAATTCTCGTTAGCTGGATCTTGGATCACAGAATAACATGGAATCAGAGAATGGCTGGGACCTCTGGAAGTCATCCTATCCAAATCTCCTGCTCAAGCAGGCAGACAGACAGAGTTCAGTTACATTTTAGAAGATTCTGGTTCTTGATGATCCATAATGCCATTTTTTTTTGAGTGACACCTAACATCATGTGCTGCCACAATAATCCATAATGCAGATGCTTACCTAGGTGGCTTGATACAGATATGTACTAATAACTAGAGCAAATACTAGACCTGCATCAAAGTACATGAAAACCTTGAACTAGATTTCACGGAGCCCAAATTTAAAGTCTCCTAGATGTTTGCCTTCACAGAATTATTTTCTGACTGTAATCTTAAAAAATGAAGTTACCTCCAATCACAGCTGAATCACTTCTGATGGCATTGGTGAGAGGTTCTCTTTCATCTGTCTTCCCAAAAGGATCTGCAGTTGGTTAAACAAAACAGGAGATATTTTCTGTATCAAATGTATTCATTTTCTCTGTGGCTTAGACAGAAACACCCTCTTACTCTCATGAATTCTAATCTGTTTTCAAAAGATGTGATTTGGGGGATTGGAGAACTGAACCAGAAATCTCTGAAAAATAAAGTGAGCCTGCAGAACAATTTTATTCTACACCTTCAGGAGCAAAGTCTGTTAAGGGTATATTTAAAAGGAAACAGAAAGGCTCACACTAACATCTGAAAGTGTTGTTCCAGTTTATCAGAAGCATCAGAAAGACATTTGAACTAAATAGCCTATTGGGAGCTTTACTCAGTCAGAGCTGAATTATTATTTTTTTGTTGTTACCTAAGAAACAGTATCAGAAAGAAGCCAAAGGAAAGAGACTCTAGACAGACTTAGACCTGACCTACATTTGTAGACGCAGATATACAAGTTGAATTCAATCCCAAGAAGAGAATCAGCCTCTGCTTCGGACAGCTTCTTGAAAGGGTTTTTATCTCCATTGCAGAAATGCATTGGTCAAATTGGATCTAAACCAGAAACTAATTCCTATACTAAAGGCTCCTAGATGTTGGAGCTCTTTTGTACTCTGTCTATAAATGACTACAGTTGAAACTCTGAGTCAAAAAGTCCACATGCTGTTTCAAATTCAGATCCAAATCCAAGGGGTCAAGGCCTCCCGGAAGTCAGCGGAGTCACAGTGTACTTACTCTTTAGTCCTGCATTTTTCAGAAAATGTCATGTTTTCTACCTGAATCCAGCTTTTCTGCACTTTCACATTTTTATTTTCTCTTCAGCTTACCCTCTCCTTTGACGGGATTCCTATTTGTGTTTCTGTCCTTTAGAAGCCTCTAGGCTATCATACAGAGAATGTATGTAGGGAGGGAGTTAGGAATCACTCTGCTATCTGTATATATACTGCTTTGCCAAACTAATCTTTCTGATGCAAGAGGTGGAAGCCTAACTGAGAAATTTGGTGTTGCAAGGTTTATTGTAATTGAATGCCCTTGTCTTAGTAACTGACTTAGCCACATTTTGGCATGCCATTGCCAAAGAAGACTTTTTTATTGGAAAAAGCAAAAGTTTCATATTTGTGCATCAGGAGGTCCTGAATTTGTAATGATGGTGGCTTTGGGCTATTTAGGTTCTTAAAAGGGACTCTTTTTCCTTATTCCCTACATCACTGATACCAGCCCCAAAGTAGTGCAGAAGGCATGAGCCTCAAAGTGGCTTTGATGTTTTAAAAGATGCAACTCTACTTTGCTAGTTGTAAGGGTGGAAGAATTCCTAATCAAACACACCCATACCAAAAAGTCAGAGTTCCCCATATATGCAGTTCATTGACTGAGCTACAGGCTCAAAAGGGACTTCTGGGGCCAACTGAAGAGCTCCAGTACACAATTTTCAACATGAATGGTAATTGCCAATGACAGATGTGAACACTTGGGTTAAGGCCTATTTACAAGAGCCTCCTTGCTTGGATATTGTGTACCTAGAGTGATGTTCCTAAGAAATACATAGTCCTGGCAATGTTTGATCTCATCTACTACATTTGTGAGACTGGAATGGGAATAAAAATGCATTCTTACACATAAATATAGATAGCATCATAGAAAAGGTTAGGTTGGAAAGGAAATCTGGGGATTACATAGCCTAATCTTAAACCTTTGAGACTAAGCCAAAAACAGGGCCAAATTCAACATTAGGATTGCTAATAATTTGGTACATCATAGGTAGATTAATCTTGCTTTATTTTTCGGTATCTTAGACTTAGTTATATAAATCAAAACTAGTAATTTAGGGTCTTTAGGGTTTAATGAAAGAGGCCAAGAATCTACAAGTACTTTATACCCTAAGATGGCTGTCAAAGATAGACAGTGTGACTCACCTATTTCCTTACACAAACTAGAAGAGGAGAAGAACCATTATTTCAGCCCCAAGATGATTTAACTTGCAGATGCTGAGGGCTGGGATATTTTTTACCCCAGCCCTCAGCTGATGCCAGTAAAATCAGTTACAATTAAAAACTCACATCTGTTGTACATCAGTCCTCCTGTACTAGAGAAAATTCTCCATCTGGCATCCAGTGTATGGTATTAGTCAAAAAGAGTCATGAAAAACTATTAACTATGTATGAAAAATGCATGAAATTAAATTTTACCTAAAAAATTATGTAAGATACTATTTGTGCCTAAAAGAATATGTAACGTTTGACACTAAATGCACTTAGCACTCCACTGTTTTTTTGGCTACTATTACCAGAATTTAGGCACTGGAAGAAAACTAACAAAGAAAACAGAACAAACAAAAGATCAGTTTCAGAATGGAGGCCAACAAACACAGGACTGAAGAATTATATCTTGCCTGAGAAATAAAATCAAGAGACAAGGAGAACAGGGTTTGTTACGGTGTAGCAGATGGCATGTAATAGCAGAATCATTCCAGTGGGAACACAATCAACTTTGAAGCCAAGGAAAAGCAATACTGGGTCTCACATGAGACCTTAACAGGACATCTTCCTCCTTTTGGATAAAACTGATGGCATTATGATGTGATTTACTGAGGTTGGAAGGCCCCTCTAGAAATCCTATAGTCCAAACCCCTACTCAAATCAGTCTATTACAGCAAGTTTTTCAGGACTATATCCATTTGGGTTTTGAATATATTCAAGGATAAAGACTTCACAGCCTCTCTGGGTCTCACACCACCTTTGCTAGATTTCCTGCTCATTGGAGGGATCATTCTTGATCCTAAAGATGATCCTTGAAACAGCTTTCCTGGACCCCTCTTCTCACCAGGGCTGTATCCTGTGGGATTCTGCCAAGCAGGTCCATGAGCAGGTCAAAGGTTCTTCTCCTGAAGTCTAGGGTTGCAGTCATGCTTTCTGCTTTTTTAACTTCCTCTGAGGATCCTGAACTTCACCATCTCATAGTTGCTACAGCCAAGGCTGCCCCAGCACATCCCCAGCCAGTTACAACTTGTTTGGAAATACCAGGTACAGCAAGACTAGCACAGTGAAACAGGGACTTCACTGTTTAAGGTGCCTTTCAGAAGCAAAATTTTTTGTCTAGTTTCTGACCTATGAAAGCATTTGACATTTTTTACTTTAAATGCATGAAGACCTGCTCTTTAGCTGAAGTAGACAGACAGCTCAAGATTGCACCATTCATGCAGCTGAATCTTCTCTGGCATTTTTATGGTATCTTAATACTAAGAAAAAATACCAAAGTAGAAGTCCAGTATCTCTATGCCATCAGTGTACAGTTCAGAATACCAAAAGCTCTACAGTGTGTCTCAGCAAGGAAGGAGAACTGCAGATCTTTGTTAAATATCAAAACCACAGTAAGTCACCTTTCATTTTGTGCTTCCTAATCAAGAGAGTGTTTACAGATAACTGAGCCATGAGTGAATGGATTTTATTCCATATCTGTCTGTGAAGAAACTTTCTTGAACACAACAAGTATTCCTTTCTGAAGGAAATAGCTTCAATTGTTTTGAAGTTATAAATATAGAAAGCTTTTTTCACACATTTAAAATTTTCCTGGAGGGGTTTTTTGTTGTATCTGTGCATTAGAAAATTGACACAGACATGTACAATCTCCTTTGAAGTTCTATTTTTCTTCTCAGACGCTCAATAATGAGAAATTGGGAAGTGATGAATTGATATATGAGGAGTAAACTTGAAAGTTAATCCTTAACTCCGTTTTCTTTTTATTTCTTAAAATGCGTCCTTTCCATGTATAATGTAATTCTCAAGTATATCTGTACAGAGTATAATTTGCTACAAATTGGAATTTTTTTAAACAAGAATCTACCACCCAGTGCTCTTACTATAGCATATAAAGACATGAAGTCTTCAGAACTCACTTGTTCTGAAGATCTTATTCAGGCTTTAATCAAATCCAGTGTGAATAGTGAGACAGTAATGTCAGTTAATTCATCATATTGGAAGGAAATCATATTTTAGAGCACAGAACAGCAAAGACAGAGATGAGCTTTTATAATAATTCTGCATTTCTGATGTAACAGTACTTAATCTTCACAATGGAGTGCAACTGATTGTATGCTTTAAATATTTAAGTCCAAAGATGCTACATGCTGCTCTAAGTTCTGTCCTGCAGCTCTGAGCCTCAGGTTTTGCTTCCTAAACTCTAGAAAAAATAGCTCATTGAGGTGACAGATCACAGGGCAAGAAGTTCATATTTTCAGTATCACTGGCCATTCAGTACTCACAAGATGCAATTTTTCCGTGCGTCAGAGCAGATACCTTAGACGACTCCAGGCGGTGAGAAGAAAGTTGGGGGTGGGGAGAAGCACACGCACACTGGCAGCAGCTCTCCAGAGTAATCAGCAGCCTTTTTCCCTATGCGGAATGCTAATAGCATCATTTGTTTTCTGCTGAATATCTTAGACAGAAGCTGCAGGAAGTGGGGAATTTGATGCAAGTACAAATGTCAAAGGAATTGTATTATGATCTAAACCAGTTTTATTAGTTATCAGAAAAGAGAAAGTGGTTTCATAGGTCAAGGGGCAAAAAACAGCCCTTAATTTGTACCCTTTTCCGGTCATTAAGAATTCTGCCATATTCACTGGTGACTAAAGCAGCAACTTGAATGTCCCTGTTCATGGTGACAATGCTTCCAGCTGCTCTCAGTTTCCCTCTCTGCATACAAATTCACTTATGGAAAATATGTAAGATTCTCAGAGGACAGTTTCAGGATTGCAAAAGATACACACAATATTGGAATCATTTTACTGGTACCCCTCAAGTAGTGCTCCTTCTCTTTAGCCTGGGAGAACGAAGCACAGGCATTCAATGGAAGTCACACACATTTGTCAAGGGGTTTGTACAAAAGTTTTTTCATTTCTGCCAGGGTGGGAACAAATTTAACTTGTTTGTTGAATGATTTCTATTGATTCATCAACACTGGGATATGGTATCTGTGTCACATTTATGTTCTCCTTTGAGATCTGCTGTACTGGAATTATCTAGAGTGGACAGGAATGGCAAATCAGCTGCATAACCATACTTCCAATGCTGTTTCCACTAGGGCTTTGGGACATTTTTGTTTGTCCTAGGCGTGTTTTAGGCAACCCAGGAACTTCGCTCAAAAACTTCGTTTCAGTACCATGACTTTTAAAGAGGCCTTGACTAATCCTGATGCCCATCCTCAACATTCCTAAATCTAAGAGAAAAGACAAGTTCCCAGTACCAATATTTATGCTATCACAATTGCATTACAGCAAAAAGGAAGGAAACCTCATTCTACAGTCTCCTTTAAATTCCCCATTCCCCCCCTTGGCAGGACATACCTGATGAGGAATATGTCGTGGTTGCTGTGTCCATATCAGCTTCCATTATGGATGCACAATTGGATTCAGTCAAAGAACCTTTGACAGTCACGGGAGCGACGCTGGGATGGCGTAAGGCAGCTTTCAAGGGAGCAATGTGGTTGTACTGAACAGAGGACAGGCAGCCAGTAAAACCATAGACGTTTGCCTTTGAGACTTCAGGGTCCAGTGACAAACTATCTGCAATACAAATGAAAATCACTCTGGGAATGAACTCTTCTAGGCAGGTATTAAGAAAATTAATCCTTTTTTGCCTCCCCCCCCTTCTCTTATCCACTTTCAACTGTTCAGGTTCTCCTTCAGCAGCCTACAAGTTCTCCCTGGCCTAACCTAGAGGTTCCCATGCCCAATCCTTCCTCTACAATGCTAAAATACCTGCCAATGAAAAAAATCTTCTAGGATTGCAAGTTTTGGGAATACTTCCAATGACATTGGAAAATAAGGATTCCTAGTTTTTTAAGTCTGTTTTCAAAGCTTGAAAGAATAAGATGGGAAATTTTAAAATAAGGTATAAATTTTCCATTTTCATTCAAATACTATGATTTTACAAGTACTCTTTCAGGATTTAGGAAAAAAAAATAGACCTTCTCTTAAAGGTGACATTGCTACCTTAATTCCATAAACTTCTTTTATGTATAAGAAAATACAGAGAAATCTCAAAGCTAGCCCAAATCACACATTATTTTGGTGCTCAAGATCTGTGACTGTTATGCCATGCAGTTAGAGGGAATGAGCTGAGAAAGATTTCTAATAATGTTTGAATGTCTTCATGGGAGTATAACATGGAAGTGTTTTTGCTGTTTCTCAGCAAAGCATGAGTTTGATCTCCCAGGGGTCTTACAAGAGAGATGCTCAGTCTGCAGAGCTGTCATGGGGACAGCCCCTGAGCTGTGAGAGAGATGGGAAGGGAAACAGTGAGGCTTTGCTACTGGAAAAACTGTAGTCTTACAGAGGTTCACATTTGCTCTTGAAGTGTGTAGGAATTGACTGCATTCAAGTTTTTAATGAGATTTTGGCTGGGATGTTATAAAACAGACAAAGAATTGTTTCCAAGTTCCTGCAAGAAGGTTTATATAGACTAAAAGCCTGATTTACAGTATTTGCCTTCTCTGTTGAATTTATAAAACCCTTTGTAAACATTCCTACTCTCAGCCTTTCTTGTTTTCTTAGCTCTGACACAAAAGGTGAATTTGTTGGTATCTTAGAGACCAGCCAATCTAAGTTGCTCTGTTCTGCCCTGATGTGCAAAAGGCAAAGCCTAGGAAATAATGAGTTCCTTTTTCATAGTACAGTAGTTTGAAAAGTCTAAGATTCAGTACTTTTGAAGCCATTTTTAAAAGTTACATTAAGGGCCAATTCCAGGAGTCTTTTGTCAAAGTAAGCTTTGCATGAATGAGAACTAGAAGATTTGCTGTTGAAAGACTTTGAAATTTGAAAAAAAAAAAGAAGACAAAGAACAAACTAAAAACAACCTCAGAGTCCTCTGATAAAACTCCCATGTGCACAATTACAGTTTGCTTTATTAGACAGCTTTAGGCTCGTACCTTATGTCTGTCAGAAAGGGAGAGTTTCACTGTCCTCAAGAAGAAAGCTGCACAACTTGGATGTGAACAACTTGTGCTGCCCTCTGAATTCTTGAGTGGATAATGTAAATCTGTGATTACTATGTAGCTACCTCTATGAAAGGCTTATTAAAGGCCACTCTGTCCCTTGGAGTCTTTACATCACAATAAAATGCTTTTCCAAATGGTATTTTCACTACATGACACAGCGCTCAGTGAGAGAAGCAACTCAGTGAAGTTCCAAGGTCTGTGTTGCAGCAAGGTCATAGAAAAATTCAGTGGCCTTCCTCTGACCTGGTGATGTTGTGAATCTTTCCATGCATTTCCCTCGCCTAGAAAATCACACTGAACTGCTGCTGGCTTGGTTTGATCTTCTGACATTTTAGCTTTGCATTTCTGTTCTCTGTACTGGAGAATAAGTTACTTTGGCTAATTTCTACATGAAGAGTAACAAGGCTTGGCTTTTTCATACCTTAACTGTTCATTCTCCACAATTTATATTCAACTGTATTTATAGAAAGTATTTTAAAGCTTTATCTGCTGAGTTGTGCATTACTGGGCCTGGCTTCTTGTTGGGTCCTGTAGCTGATCCCTGGAAGCTCTCTACAATGTCACAGCTCAGCAAGCTTTGTGTTGGTCTTCCTTGTATTTGCTTTCCATGATAATGAGGATTAAGTCTAACATGTAGTTGTATTTTTTAAACTTTATTGATTATATCAACATAATTTATCTGTTGATTTATTCCTATTCACAAAACAGAAATCCTGTTTCAGTGCTGCTTATTTGTGCACCTCTGCCATATACAACATACTTGTTTTAAGGATCTTAAATAAAGCAATTTTAAGTCTTCGTATCTCAGTAACGGGGAATTAATTTTATCGTTAATAGAATTCCACCAGAATTCTCTAGGACCAAGCATTAATCTGCTCTGCAATGTATCAGCACATTGACATAGTTAACAATAACTAATATGACAGGTAACTGGAATCAAAGATTAATCAAAAGTGTCATTTCTCTGCAGAGAGACTGGATAAAAGACCTTCTTTCTAAAGAAGAAGAAAGAAAATTCTTTCTAAAGAAAGAATTGTGTAAAACAGGACCACAAACATTATCCAATTCATTTTTGTTTTTCTTTATAAACATTAATTTCATGTCACTTAAAAACTTAAATCTGAGCCCAAAGTTTACTTGTGTGCTCACTTGTATCCAGGGAGGCCCATTATGGATTTTCTTAATTGAAATTTATTTTTAACATCAGTGAAAGCAGACATAGCCTGTTTTATATGTCTATGTCCTAATTAATTAATTAATCTAAGTGAATTGCAGGCGGAAGAGCAAAGGGGATTTTATTCTGTATGCTGAAGCTCTGGTTGTCCTTTTTTTGGGTCTGAAAATAGACATGGGATTTTTAGGGAGTTAAAGTATATCCATCACCTAATTTTGCCAAGGCGCTGAACAGCACTGGCAAGATTATTTCTTGGACATTGTCACCATTGCACACATGACCTTGAAGTAAAAGACACTGGTAGTCTCCACACACTGCAGCTGTCTGAGAAGAGTTGACTAGCAGGTACTGTGTAGTTACCTCGAAAAATGTGCTGCTATGTCCATCAACAATCTCAGTAAACATTGCTGATATTAATCATTAATTTAGAAAGGGCAGAAATCATATATTGGGTTAGACTGGAACCCAATAAAGATAACTTTGGAATAACCTCATTCCCTGGGGTGAGCCTGCCACAAAGGCAGCAGAGTGAAAACCACAGATATTTTTTCCTGGTTAGAACTGCTGAGCTAACTCAGTTTGACTCCTGCTTAAGAAAGGGATGAATTTGAACAGAGGACAGGCTCCAGACATTGAATGCACCTCCAAGACACTTTTGAAAAAGCAACAGAGAGCCAGAGCAAAGTAAAGGCACTTCTCACAAGCTTTCCCAGGAATGAACAGAATGCCAAAACCAGCAAAAAGCGCCAGGATATGCTTACAGGCAATTGAACATTTTTTGCCAAGTGGAACACTGAAGAATTTTTGTTTCATTAGGCATCACAGAGGTAATTTCAGACATGCATTTAGTATGTTTTCTTGGAGACGGTTTGTCATCAAAAATAAAGCACTGCCCAGAGTTGCAACATCAAATTTGTTACATGTCATAGTTTTTGACATTTGAATCCTGATCTGTTACAACACAGCCAGTCCTATGTGATTCTGCATGGGCTAAAATATAACATATAAAAAGAAGAAAACATGCAAGAAGGTGGAGAGATTATGTGCAAAACAATATATGCTTTTCCCAGGAGTGGATGACTAAAATCAACTCAAGTAGGCAGAATTCAGACTAAAAATAAAATTTCTGGATAGAAGATGACTTTGGACACTTATTTAAGCAGTATTATCATCAAGGAAACAGGTATTTAAGCATGGTGTTATGATCATATGGTAAATTAGATTGCTGGGGAAAAAGTCAGAATAGATTTGGGCTTTTTTTTGGACAGAGACATGATGGTATTATTGGTTTAGACTTCAGATTGCTTGAAATGCCTGGAGTAGCCAAACTTTGCTTATTTGAATTGCTGCCTCCTTGGTCCCAAATACCTTTCCTTCTTTTAACTTATGCAGTAATCCCCATTTCCCTTAATGCTTTACTAGGCCACTAAGAGGAAAACCAATGACTTTTAAAAGTTTCCTAAAATGCAGCTAAGAGATCTTTTTCCATGATATGGTCTGTCTAATAAATAGGCATTTAGGGCAAGAAGAGACTGAAGTAAAGAGAAGAGCTTTGCACTGACTAGAAGAGTCCAGCCAACATCTCTTGCAGCTATTGCTCTATTGTTTAAACTGCTAGAGCAAAATATTCTGAGACTGTGACTAAAACTGTAAAGCAAATTGTGATCTTGTGAGCTTAAAGAAGAGAATGTCTTTCCATTCAAAAAAAAAGTGGACTTAAGTATTTTTCATAGAAACTTTCTAAAAGGAGATACTTCTTTAAGGAAGCTTTCGTATTTCAGAGTTAATAACAACTTACCCCTTGTGATTTAATTATCCCATTATAATCTCCCCCCATATCATATCACTCTTGGATGAATTGCTCTGTGATCTCTTCAGTGTATAGATTCCATTTTCTCCTCATGAACTTTTAATAAGAAAAGTTATTGTAGAAATCATAAGAATTGTACTGCACCTACATAATGATTTTAATAAAATTACTTTCCAGATAAAGTTTCTTCTACATACACTCTGTATCAAAGTTGAATGACTCAGAGGAAGGACTCCTACAACTTTAGTGTGTTTTAGCTCATACTTTTAGAGAAATAAGATATCATGTTCCTGTGCAGGAATACACAATCCTTTACGCTACCAGTGTGGGAAGGTCTGCCAATTGATCATTTTGAACACACAAGTATATTAGGTTAACATTAATAGGTGCTGAAGAAATATTTGCAACCTTTTTCTTCAGAATCCTCTTGAATCCTTTCAGTGCTACCCTTTTGCTCTGCTATCCCTATGCAGCTACTAGATTAAATTGCTCAGAAGCAAATATGCAAACAATGAGATTCACTTCTCTGCATCAGAGATTATTTTTCCCAGGGACTATAATGGTGAAAAATTCAGACATGTTGGGGCATAGTGTGAAGTTTTCAAGGATTCATCAAGGTAAACTCCCAAATAAATAAATTATATGTTCCCCTGGGATAGCAGCTTTAGTAGACAAGACCTGAACATATGCAAATGTGCCTCCAAGATCAGAGAATTACAGAATAATTTAAGTTGAAAGACACCCCTGAAGGTCATGCAGTTCAATCCCTTGTTCAAAGCAGAGCCAGTCTCACAGTTAGGTCAGATTGCTCATGTGGCTAAATACAGCAGTATGATCTCTGCAAGGAGTACTTAAAGTAAATGAACTGGGACTCTGGCTAAGATTTCACAGAGGCTTTGCCATAAACTGTATGACCCACTTGGGGCCTGAATCCAGTACTCACTAAAGCCCATGGAAAAACTCCTATTGATACTGATGAGCTTTGGATAGGTCCTTTTGTGTCCTGACTATGTTTGTGAAGTAAAAATGACAACAAACTACAGGATAATAATATTTTTCTATTGCTGTTGGATACTGTGAGGATGAATTCAACAAATGTCTGTTGGCTACTTGAATGCTGCTTTTTTTTCATTCCCGTGTCTTCAAAGCCACACTTATATTTAGATTGATCTTTCTAAGGCAGCTATATGGTCCCATTACTGTGGATCTGAAGAGCTCACAGCCTTTAATGCTTTTATCCCCCCAGCACCCCTCTGATGCAGGGCTCTTCTATTATCTATGCTTTACTGATAGAGAAGGGAGACAGTAAAGCTCCGACTGGTTCCAGTGGGAATAAAATGCCTGCTTACCTTTATATCTGCACATAAATGGCTTGCCCAAGGTCATTCAAGTAGTCTGTGGCAGAGTGACTGTCCCTATGTTTTGAATTCCAGGTGAGAATCCTCTGCCTTAAACAGAAAGTTTTTTTCCCGGAATTCAGAGTTGGGTGTAGGGCAGCCATTGGAAAAAAAATGTAGCAGGTTTGAAAAGAAGAAAGAAATATTAGAGTCTAAGTACCTATTGACTAAAAAAAGTGTAATGGGGCTGTGGTGAGGACAGTAGAAGCAGGGGAAACACTATGATTTAAAAAACGATCACTGTATAAAAGTGCACTTATCAGAAGTTCCAGCTGTGTTAAAATGCTTGTCATAAGAAAATACAGCGAGGAAGAAGTTTCATGCTTTTATGATGTCCTGCTGGAAGACCCCTTTGAGATTTTTCAGCCAGTGGGAAATGAATGGTGGAGTTGAGAAAGAAGGTGGTATAATCATCTGGTTAAGCAGCCAGGATCAGGCTGTTAAAGCAGACAAATGAGCAGTGGTGTGACAAGAAAGAAGAAGGGAGACAAATCTTCGGAAGATTATAGCATGGATATGTAGGACACCTAAAACAGAGGAGGTTTTATATGGTTCTGTTTCAGTGGACACTTAGATGTCCCTAATTAGGTGTGCAATCCCAGTGGTATCCAGAATAAACTCTACAGGAAGTCTAGGTCTACTTCAAAGCATCTCATGCCTCTGGAAGTTTATGCTTTGCTGAGGGCATGAACAATGGCAAGGAAGAACTTGGAAGATATTGGTTTAGGTCACCAATATTCACCTGGTGAGTGATCATTAAAAGAAGCTGTAGATGACATTTAGACATATAATAGTATAAATTATGATTTAACATATTTATGTAACTTCAACATTCCTAAAATGACCATGTCCAACTCTCCTCTTGATACAACAAGGCAATACCCTTGATACTGCAGCAGTAGGAATTTGTTAGTTTTGGGTTGGGTTTGTTGGGTTTTTTTCCAGCATTGGATAGTGTGCAACTTGAGCAACTTTGGAGAAGATACAAAATTGGGAAAAGCAGATGGTACACTAGATAGTTGTGCAACCATTCAGATGGACACTGAAAAGCTAGAGGAGTGGAAAATGGGAATCTCAAGAAGTGCAACAAAGGAAATGTAAAGATCTGCACTTAGGTTAGAAATAACTCCATCCATCAAGGCTGCTTGGGGCTGACCAGCTGGAAAGCAGCTTTGCAGAGAAAGACATGGAGGTGCTGGACCACGAGACAGAAATGTGCCACTGCAGCAAAGGCAGGCAGCAGCATCCTGGCATCCAGGGTTGCCTTGGGAAGAGCATTGCCACCAGACAGAAGATGATCCTTCCCCCACACTCTGCAAGAGTGCATCACTACTGGAGTGCTGGGTCCACTTACGGACTCCCCTGAGGAAAAAAGACATGGACTTATTGAAGCCAGTCCAGAAAAAGGCTGCAAAGATGATTAAGGGATGGACCATCTCTCATACAAAGGCAGGATTGATAGATCTGGGACTGTTTATCCTGGAGGGAGAAGACTGACGGGGATCTGTGATTTTGTGAGGGCACAGGGACTCTACTCAGCACAGCTACTGCTGTGGGATAAAACCTGGAAAATGAAATCCTGACACAGAATAAAATGTTTACAGAAATTCACTTAACATATGAAGAAGAAACAGAAATTAGGGCTAGGCTAGAATTAAAGTGACTTGCTGGGATGAATTGTGTGAATCCTGGTACAGCAACAGGATCTGGATGGTCAAGTTTATGGCTTTAGTGTCATTACAGAGTATGAACTATTGCTATTACTATTACTAAAGCAAAATGCCAATAAACTTTGGGGCAGGAAAGAAATTAACAGAAGGAGACAAGTTGGTGGTGTTCAGTGGAATTGAATGCCAAACCTCTAGAGATACATCTGGGCTTTTTGGCTTTGCAGCAGCTTGTACTTGTGAAGTCAATCATGTTTTTGTGACTAAATCTAGTTTATCATCATAATGCTGAGCTGCACCATGTCAGCTTGCTGGCTACATTTTTTAAGGTCTTTGTGCTATATTCTATCCTGCTGGTTAGAAAAGCCTTGGTCTATTGATTTGGTGTATATAGCTGGAGCTTCAGGTAGAGGTCATGATGAGCAAGGTTCTTTTGGATTTTCAGCACTACAGCTGACTGCTGACAAAATGAGAATTTTAGCTCAGCTCTGACTTGGGCTGAGAAGTCTAAGGTCCCCAAAGGCTTGGAAGATTGCTGCATTCTGAACAAATATTAAATATAAATAAGAGGAAATTCAGTTCCTGCTATTAATCTACTTAAAGCGGGATGCAGAATGCATTATTGTCACTATATGCAATTACATTGCACAAGTAGACACAAAAGGAGGTCTATAGCTTCTGTCTAGCTTGCCAGTCCCACAGGCCTTGGGTGCTAACAGTGAAACATAAAATCATAATAGTGAAACAGGTATCAGGCTTCATATGGAAATCCAATTTGAACAAAGGATTGAAATGTCTATAATCAAAAAAGCATTCAATTTTACTGGGCACAAAGAAGACTCTCATATAAAAGTAATATAACATACAAAACAGGAGTTCTATTTTCCAAATTTCAGCCAGAGTTTTCCTGCTCTATTAATGGCTTTGTAGTGTGGAGGGGTAAAGATCAAGACAGTTCACGCACAGAACATGCTGAGTTGCGGCCTCAGTGCTATATGTAATATAAATATTCCTAGCAGAATTCAAATGGAAAAAGACTGGGAGTGAAAGGCTCACTGTGCTATTCTTATCGTTAGGAAACAGAAATGGCTGGAGAGGAGCAAGCTGCAGTCAGCAAAATGGTATCATTAGGCCACAATGCTGCCCTATGCAGCCACACAGGCAGTATGAATCACTTTACTGGAGGCAGCAGTGGGAGAAGTTAATATTGCTATCAGTGCAAACAAGTAAAGCTGCCAAATTTTTGCATTGATGAGATATATAAATAGGAGTACTGGAAGCTTAGGCCAACTCTTGCAGCAAAACTATCCAAACAAACCCCAATCCTATTAAAAACCCAACACACAGCACAGGTTAATTCCAGCACTGAACAACTGATGAATCAGGAATATTTTTAGTAGAACCTACCTGTGACCTTGCCCAAGGTGAGTGATTTAATGGCCTTAAAATCAATCTCAGAAAAGTTGTGTTTGAGTTTGAGAACTTGATCAACCTGGAAGAGGTCAATAAAATTACTTCATTACAACAGCATTTAGACACCCCGAGATCTCACCATACTGCAAACTTTAGGAAAACTCTCAACTGCAAATCAGTTAATTCTGCCCCCAAGCGTGATTCAGTTTCTAAAGATAGTAAAGTGAATGTGCTTTGATTTGAGCATGAGAAGCTGAAAGGTACACCAGAACAGTCATATAAAGAGCTTTGAAGAAACTTCCCCTGTAGAAAAGCTTAAAATGTTTGACACTGAAATCCCTCTGCTTCCCAAAATCCATGTCTAGTCACTTCAGAATACAGTCAAAGGAGGCCTCTCTAGAAACACCTTGTGAAGAATTAGTTCTGCACAGAAGAAAACCACAGAGCAGCAGACAATAGAATACTGGTACTTGAGGAAAACCCTGGCTTTTAGCATAACTCTCCTTCTTAGATATCCAGGCCTAGCCACCTGAGTTGTGTGCTAACTGTGCTATCATTTTACCACCCAGACACAGAAACTGTAGAGGAAAGAAAAACAATGGCACTCTGTGTGTTTCCCTCTTCTCCTCATTCTGTTCCTTAGGACATGACTTCTCTGTAGACCCTGTCACCCTTCCCTGTTAAATGACTGTCAACCAGATCTAGCCAATTTGTTTTGCAATAGAAACTGCTATAATTAGCCTTAGAATGAAAGCAGAAGGAGCAGCAACATGGCCCACTTCTCCCCGCCTTGGAAAAACATGTAATGCAGGGAAATAAGGCAGACAGGGATTCTTGCCTCCCATGAGGTTGTCACATTCAGCAAGACTTGCTTCTGGCAAAGGGACAGGGCATTGTCATGCTCATGGTTATGGCACTCTGCATTCCCTCAGCTTTTCCTTTCCTGTGAGAGGATGAGGCAGCTGGGGTCACATTCTCCCTTGGGACACATACCCTAAATGAAATTATATTCCCAGGTGCTCATTCCTCGGGAGTTTTTCTCCCTTTCACAGATTTTTAATGATTCATACTGTGTGCTTCCTCAGAGACTACAGGTCACACAGACATCCCTAAGTCCCAGAACCACTCAAATGGTCCAGATGCATTTCTGGCCAAAGGCATTTCCTAATTCACATAGTGTCAGAACAAAGAAAGGATCCCTCAAGAGAAAATGCCACTGTTGGGCACTCTTTGATGCAGGGTCTGGGTGGAGCTTTGCTCTAAGCTTTGCTCTGCTGTATCAGCTTCGGTTGCACTAGATCAGTGTGAAACCTTTGCCTCCTGCTGGTAATCAGACATTGAAATCAGTGAGATTGATTCACAGAATTGTTGAATCATAGAATGGCTTGGGTTGGAAGGGATCCTAAAGACCATCTAGTTCCAACCCCACTGCTGTGGACAGGAACACTTACCACTAGATCAGGTTGCTCAGAGCCCTGTTCAGCCTGGCCTTGAAGACTTTCAGGGATGGGGCATCCACTTCTCTGGGCAACCTATGCCAGTATTTGTGGCATGAAGTATTATTTAACACTCAGCATAAGCCATGGAATACCTGAATGACGAGCTCTCTGCCTTCTCTGTTAATCTTCACGTGGTGCAGCTCTCGGTTGGCAAAATTTCCAGAGTCAATGGTGAAAATGAGGAGTCCATCCTTACTCAACTTGTATCGGACCTGTAAACTTCCTTAAAAGCAAAACAAAATTCTAAGCATAAAACCTGTGTCAATAATGAAATACCATTCAATACCTTTAGACAACTTATAACTCATTTTCTTTTTATTGCAATGGAGTAACAAGGTTAAAAAGTCAAGAAGAGAAATGAAAGAGTTCAAACTGTAATGAAAAGTGTACAGAAAATAATGCACTGGAAGAGTTTTCCTTCCTACTAGGCTAACAAACTCTGCTATGGAGAAATGTAACTTAATGAGTAACTAAGTATATCAAAGGCAAATGTGTGTCTGTCTGCAGGTCAGACATTGAGCACTGCGACAGACGTAGATCTCCACTAGTCTGTGAGGACAGCTTCCAGCAGAGGGCACGCAGGGCTGGCACTGCTCTATCAAACTATATTGCTGGATTTTACTATTCCTTTTCATCCAGATGTAACAGACAATGCAGAAGACAGTGAAAACTGTGAGAATTATAACTTAATTTCAAACATTTAGAGACCTAGTACTTACATTATCATTTATATGTAAAAAAAAAGTATTTTTACTTTGGATTCTAATATATTTGAAGGAATTAATGTAAATAATATAAAAATGAATGCCAAACATTTCATTCGATCTTTGTGAGTTCTGATAATAACAGTCATAACCATAACAAACCAAAATGCACAAGAAAACAAGGAATCCAACATGAATTTTAATGCTTCAACAAATGACTACAGAGAATACACACACACACACACATATATATATATATACAAAAACACAGAGGTATATATAGCATAAATATGCAATCTAAAAGGGAAATAATATATTCTGATAAAACCTTTCAAACTTACGGTTCTGAGAATTATGTAACAGTAAGAGAAAACATCTGAAATTTTTGAACTCTTTTTACACATAAGCAACAAAAATGCACTGAAAAACAGGGCTACCATAAAGTCAAAAAGCTTTTCTGGGGCCACTTTATTACTGTCTCCAAAGACAAAATGAATGCTGACAGCACCAAAATGCTGAGGAAAGGGTCCTGCATTTATTCCCTGTTCTGAAAATCATCATAAAACCTACCTCACTCCATTCTAGCACTTCTGTTAGCACAAGTTCAAACTACTTCAGGTATCACCAGATTTTGCAGAAAGGTACAGGCAAACATTACCTATGCTGGATGACACACATTGACTGCCTGTTTGTCACTGAAGGATGTGTCTGCATTGTTTTAGCTCCAGGACTGGGTTCAGTGTTTGCAGAGGCAATGCTTGGGTACACATGGCCATGCAGCACTGTGCCAGAGAAGCCCATTGCACACCTGCACAGCACAAGCTGCTGCAGATGTGTAGTGCACTGCTATGTTATTCAGAAGAACCTCTAATCCCACAAGCACATTAAACAGTCTGGCTGTCTCATGAGGGGAATGAACAGCCCTGCCTGCCTCCTGTGTTCAGCTGTATTAATGCTGCAAGATGCCTTGCAGGTCTAGAGCTACTGAGAAAAGACATTGGGCAATTCTTCACTACATAGTGTGGATGTACTTGCTTCCTTCAACCTTCCAAGACCTCACCCAGTAAAGTCAGCTCCGTTGTCCTACAAGACACTGTAAAACCACTTTATAATAGCTTAAAACAAGGTATAAGTTTCCTGCAGGGAAGGAATTTTGCCACCTCTACACACTTCACAGTGACATTAGTAGTACTTCCAGGTAGGATTCCTAGCCTAGTTAAGATCATCCCCTCCTCCTTTGCCCTCACCAGGATGTTTGGCTCCTAAGAGCTGCACTTTTACAAAATTTTTACAGAGTTCAGTATATCCCAGGTAAGCACTGACACTCTTTGACATTTGGAAGATAGGCAAAAAAGCTTCCAAAATTGAGAGGGTAAATGGGAACCAACTACTAGGATGAAGGCTTTTTAGCTGATTGAGAGGGCTGCTGGATCAGGTGAGTTTTTAAAGTGAAAATAAAAAAAAAAAAGGGGGATAAAAGGCGTTTACTTTTTCACACATAGTTATGGACATTAGAGGGGAATTTGTGAAGGTCAGTAAAAACTGCTAAATTATTCAGTGTGATATTATTTGATCCTGATTCAGCTGCCCCAAATCATACTGCAAAGCTCCCAGCCCTCACTGCATAGTGAGGGCAAGGAGCTACTGTCTATTACCATTAATGTCACACTCACAGGTCCAAACTTAAATCACAATCACATTTTCTGCTGCTGAATGGAAGTTGCATCAACAGGAATTAACAGTGTAAACATCTTACAATCACTTACTGTAGAAACACATGAGAAAAGAAACCAAAGTGCAAGGAAGTTAGGGGACCTTCTTCAGAAAAATGGAAATGTTACCTGACCCTGTACACCACAGCTGAGACGACCACACAGAATAACCTGAAACTAAAATGCGATAGTGTAACAGGTTGGTCCAAACTAAAAATCATATCCCAGCAGAAATAATTTATAGGCTGCCTCTTACCTAGAGCCTTTGAAAGGGGAGTAAAGCAAAAAATGGAACAAGGGCTAGGTTTGGTTCATGACCCTGGTTTGTAAATGTGAAAAAAGTTTTCTGCTCCTATTGCTATGAACACACATATATACAAAATACAAATGGTGATCAACAATAGCAACCAGCACATCTGTGTTCAAACAGAGCCAGCAAGAAATGCAGTCTATCTAGGCTCTCAGCTGCCACAAACAAGGATTTACTCATTGACTTTGTCTCAGAAGCACTGATTTTAAACCAGAAACTACTATTGAATTCAAGTTGCCTGGGGTCAAATTTGCATTAATACAAACCACAAGTACATGGGCTCATCTCTCAAGAGGTGTTCTGGAATTTGCACTATTGTAGCCAAGAACTGATTTTGCCTTGCATTCAGTATCAAAACTTCTTCTGTTTTCACATTACACGTATAATTTGTCTGGCAGATTACATTGCCATTTTGCTACTTGACAGGCAAAATAAATGGATTATTAATTAGGATTATTATTAAGATTTTTTTTCCCTCTGAATTTTGATTATCTGGTCCACTGACTTTCTCCACCACATCAGCCCAGTGTCACTAACTGCAAATAAAAATCTGTGCATAAACCAGCTCTGTTCTCCCTATTCTCTATTCTCTCTCTTCTATTTTGCATCATTTTGGTCTCACAATAGGGTTTCACACTAATCATGAGCAGTGTAATTTCTGGTAGTCTTGTTGTAGTCATTCCTGTCATCCTCTTTTCAGCTCCCCATGTCTGAGCATGCACACCTGGAGTGTCATAATGCTCAAGCAATGCACTGCCTGTTGTGTTCCTTCTATAATGTATGTGGAATTGCTGAAGGCAATTTCTATTAAGTCAATAAAAAAGGGAGGGAAAGGAAAAGAGACACATCATGCTTTCGGCCTTGGGCTGGAAAATTTTACTGGGCATATTACCCCAGCAGTGTTAGGTAAGAGTAGATTCATACTTGATTATTGTAGTCATCCATCCCCTTCAGCTTCAAATTCTGCAGACTGCAGATCAGGATAGAGATGCTGTGCTAGCTCCAGAACAGCCTGAGAGAGGAGCAGGCTCAGTTCAGCCACAGTGTTACCGAACACAGCATGGCTTCTTTTTATGACTTCTTGGGGAAATGATTCCACATGGCCTGCCATGCTACTGTGATGAGACCACTGCCAGTATCAAAGCTGGCTTGCTACACATTGCTGTGGCCTTCAATCTGCAAGCAGTAGTAGTACAATCCATGACTATAGGATTGAATGACATCTCTCCGATGATATCAGTTACAGAGCCATTTGAACAGGATTCCTGGGGTTCTCTTGTGCAGAGGAAAGTCCTGGAAACTGATACCAAAGGGCAGTATTTATGCCATCCCATGCTGGTGACTAGGTTGGGGGTGGCTTTTCTGCAACAAAACGCTCCCAGGACTCTCTTTCAATGATGATGGAGGCCATCGCTAGTACTTGCTAGCAGAACACTAATGATCAGTGTCAGCATAACGAACCTCCAGGCAGCTGCAGGAATAGCATGGTGCCTTCAAACTGCTTCTATCTTTTTCACCAGGACAAGCTGCTACAGCAGCTCTTAAGTCTAGTGGTAATAAGGACATAAAACTGGTTAGAGATTTCAAAGCGTTCAGCCTGAAGAGCAAAAAAACCTTCCCAGACTGCACAGTTTATAGAAATACCTTGGCCATGATGATACATATTCTATGTCCCAAACCTTTGCTGACTGAACATGCCAACAGAAGATCTGTCTTTATTCTGTGTCTACAACAATGCCTGAGTGGAATGTCAGAAACATCTGGTGGCTTTGTGGCCTATGTGCACCAACTTTACATTCATTCTGGACAGCCAAAATTTGTGTTGAAAATCAAATAGTAATTTTTAAATCATCATCTAGGAAAAGGAGCATTGGAAAACATTACAGAGAGTGTTTTAGCTCAGGAAAAGGCTACCTGGTTTGAAAGAGCTCACCTAGTGCTAGATATTTGGCAAAAAGATTAAAGAAGGTTTGCAGAAAAGATAAATGGATTACAGGAATTTAGTCTATAAATCCATCATTCATAGTTAAAGTTCTTGTCACACATGCCACCAGAACCACAGGTCTTGTGTCATCTAGTCTTGAAGAACCAAGCAGCAAGGAAGGGAATGGCATGCCCTTGAAGTCTGAGACTTCTCTGCAGGACCTTCATTTACAGAAGCTGGTTTTAAATGAGCCCAGATTGAACCCAACAACTCTTTCCAACTTCAGTAGGACTTTTTAATGACTTAAACTGGCTGGAGCAGCTGGCAAGACATCTTTCACTGCTCACAGAAGCTGAGGTTAATTCAGGAAGCATATGTGGGTGGCACATATAAAACATACAAATTTATCACCATCATGTAACATCAGGAAAAATCATTTAAATCAGGGTAGCTGACAGCTCTGATTTGGGGGAAATGTGTGTGTATTAAATAGTGAAACGCTGCATAAGGAAAAAGGCCTTGGACTACCCCTGCTTGTCTTGTTGCCTCAGGGGTACACAGAATAATAGGAGTTCAGGACCAACAGAACTTCTTACAGCTGTCTCAAACCAGCAATCACCGTTGTCAGACTGCAAGACGTTAACTACACCACCACATGTGCCCTCCACACTCACCCAAGCTACAGCTGAAAGAGAAAATAATTAAGGAAAGCACCAATTAAACGCAGGGTGGAATATATTATTGCTATTATGAAAAAAAATAAAAATAAAGTGTTGAGCTCAGAAAGCCATTTGCAGCTCATAAGGTATAAATGTTCATTCATTCCACATTGAAGAACAGCACAGGACAGTTTTCAGTTGTCTCTACCACAAAATGTCACTCTGGCAACTTGCACAGCTTCAGTGTGGTACTGTCCCTCTTCATAGCCTGGATATTTAAAAATGAACCACTGTTTTCTTGGTTTGAAGCAGCTGGCTACGAAACGTGCTCTTTAATCAGCAACTTCTCCCCAGGGATATTTACTCAGTAAATTTACTCTTCAGTGGAAGTGCTGCTGGTTATTCTAAGAACAGAGACCATCTCTTCAGTGTCCAGTGGCATTTAACTAAACAAGTACTTGTACTTTTTTAGGAGGTGACTCTTGCTATTTGTTTTGCATGGAAAAAACAAAAGCAAAACTGTTGAACATGTTTGCTGATATCATTACTCAGCTATTACACTTGCCTAGACAACACTGTTTCACAGGGTTTTAGTGGAAAATCCACCCCTCAGTTTTTTGCAGTCACACATGGTAGTGAAAAAACCAGGTGTTTTTTTGAATGCCTCCCACTCAGTGCTTGAGACATTCAGGACTTAAGGATCATATTCAAGCCATCCTATGTTGAAAAAAAACAACCAACAAGCAAACAGACCAACACTTTCATTTCACATTGCATTTCTTCAACTTAGAGAAAACACCCCCCCAAAAGCAGCCTATCTGGAGGCCCATGACCTCAGTTCACTTTGCAATCCTGCTAGACAGCTGGAGCCAGATTGAGAATGCCATTTAAACAGCAACAAATGTAGCTAGTTCCCTTACTTGGCTGACAAATGTGTTTAACCTTTGTAGACATCTCATTCCCACCAGCCAACAGTTGGTTTAACACAGGCTGACCAGCAATTAACAAGGTACAGGCAGATGCTTCTTGCTCCAAAGGTAGAAAACATTACAAGTCTAGAAAATTACTCAAAAGACCACAGCCACAGAGCTCATCACGCACATACAGAGATACTTAAACACAGAACATATTCCAGTGACTTTAGGGGCAACACTCATCTAAACAACATAGCCCATGTCCATGGTGACATGGCTGGGTCTAAACAGGAATAGGGCTAACCCATAGATGTGGAATACTACTAAACATTACCTCTCCAGTTCATGGGTAAGCATACATAGTGGTGCATTTATGCACCCCAGAGGTGATGGACAAAGCACTGCCACAAGTTGGGATCTACTAGCTTGATGACTGCTGGCAAATTATCTTCCTTCTCCTTGTCTCGGTTTACCCATTGGTAAAACAGATGAATGCTCACATCCTTTCAAAAATGACATGAAACTTCTGGGTGAGGAGCAATTTTTAAAAAAATACTATTAGTCATTGTCATTATCTCTCCATTCTTAGGTACTTCTTTTTGATGAAGGAAGTGCTTACTGTTTATTTTACAAAGTGATGCTATAATAACTATCTTTTTTTTCCCTGAAGGTGATTGAATGTAACAACGAAGGAAAGAGCTAAAGGCATCAGATGCAGCTAAATCTATCTGAAAGTACCTGCTTTCTGATAGTGAGATTTACTCTCACAGAATCACAGAGTATTAGGTGTTGGAAGGGGCGAGGATCATCAAGTCCAACCCTTGGCCTGACGCAGGGCATCCCCAAAAATCATACCATGTGATTCTGTAAAATTTTAATCTATATCCTTCCTACAGATTCTTTGGAATTTTAACAGACTTTCACTTTAATAAAGACTATCATAGAATCATAAAATGGTTTGGGCTTGAAGGGACCCTAAAGATCATCTAGTTCCAACCCCTCTGCTGTGGGCAGGGACATCTTTCATTAGACCGGGTTACTCAAAGCCCCATCCTAGTCTTGAATGCTTTCAGGGACAGAGAGTATCCAAAACTTATCTGGCCAACCTGTTCCACTGACTCAGCACCCCCATAGTGAATTTCTTCCTAACATCTAATCTAAACTACCCTTGTTCAGTCTGAAGCCATTACCCCTTGTCCTGTCACTACATACCCTTGTAAAAAGTCCCTCTCCGGCTTTATTGTAGCCCCACACTAGATACTGGAAGGGGCTCTAAGTTCTCTCCAGAGCCTTCTCTTCTCCAGGCTCAACCTCAGCTCTCTCAGCCTGTCTTCACAGGAGAGGTGCTCCAGCCATTAGATCATCTTTGCAGCCCTCCTCTGGACTCACTCCAACAAGCCCTCCATGTCCTTCCTATGCTGGGGTCCCCAGAGCTGGACACAGTACTCCAGGTGGGACCTCACTAGAGTGGAGTAGAGGGGCAGAATAACCTCCCTCGACCTGTTGGTCACACTGCTTTTGATGCAGCTCTGGATACAGTTGGTTTTCTGGGTTATAAGTGCCCATTGCCAGATCATGTTGAGCTTTGTTAACCAACACTCCCACATCTTTGTCCTCAGGACTGCTTTCAATCCATTCTACATCCAGCCTGTATAAGTGCTTTGAGTTGCCTGGAATCATGTGCTGGACCTCGCACTTTGCTTGTTGAACTTCATGATATGAAATATCTGCGTGATACTATTGGATCTGATGCTTAGATCTCTCCTATCTTCAAACACACACTGGATTCCCTTAGTCTTCTTACACTCAGACATTCAGTAGACTCTATGGTTTGCTCACCTTTGTATGGAGAAGAATTTTGCCAGGTTTTCATCTCACACTGTACTTTTCATTTAAGACTAGCATAGTAGCCAGGCTGGCAGGAAGAGCTTTTATTCTTTACCCAGTGAATGAAATAAAAGGTGTCATCCTATGAATTTTATTCCAAAAGTTCAACCTGGCTTTGCAAATTATGCATTATTGTTAACTGCATGAACAGCTCTCAGGAAAAAAAGACTGAAATCCATGGTTGTGATATACCAAGGAATTCATACCAACCTGCCCACACTGAAATCCTGGCTCACAGTTTCTCTTTTTCCTATAATCTTTCACTTTTGGCATTACAGATACTTGTCCTAGCAAGGACTTGTTTTGTGCTGACCTAACAAATAGGCATTATGTTCAGCAATGAGAACACAGAAAAAGATGGTATGAACAGAAAAAAAAGAAGCAGTCAATTTGAGCACTACATGATGCCTGAGCAGGGGAACAAGCAATAATCTTTTAGACAAAACTAGTAAAAAATAATCATATTCCTCTTCTTAAAGGTCCTTTAAATTCTTAACTCATAACAAAGACAACATAGAATTTTCTGGATTAATGGCTTTCTGAGGTTAATGATGCTTGTTTGTGTTGAGCTCTACAGACACTGCCTGGCTGGTCACGAATCTCTGGGAAATGTGCTGCTCCTCTGATCAGTGAGTCTGTCTAAGGACTGTCTATTTCATCGGTTATGCCTGTCTCTGTGAGTGGAGAAGTTTGATCCTTTATACTCAGTGACCTCTTGATTACAGCAAGCTCTCAAGGGAAATATTAGAGTTTATAACATTGGCAAAGAAGTGACTCATGTTCTTAAGTCATCTAATGGAGAAAATTAGAGTAAGAATGAAACATTTACTTAGTAAAAATCATAGTACAAGAACCATATAATGGTATCATAGTGGTGACCCTAGCAAAATACACGCTTAAACGTGTATACTTTCTGTACTTTACCTTCAAATGAGTACTTCTGCAATCTTTCACAGACCCATAGAATGGTTGAGGTTGTAAGGGATCTCTGGAGGACATGTTATTCAACTTCATCCCACTCAAGATGGGACCCTTGAAGTTGGTTGCCCAGAGCCATGTTCAGATGCCTTTTGAATACCTCCAAGGATTGAGTGAGACTCCACAATTCTCTAGGCAAGATGCGTCAGTGCTCTGTCATCCTCACAGTAAAAAACGTTATCTTATGTTCAGATGAAACCTCATGTGTTTTAGTTTGTGCCCAATGCCTTTTGAGTGGCCTTGCAATGACATCTGCCATTTCTCTCACCACTTGTGGGTACATACTACCAGGGTCCATGGATTTTTATGTATGCCCAGTTTGCCTCATGCCCATTTCCTGATCTGATCCACTTCCACCAAGCATACATCTTCCCTGCTCTAGACTTTTCTCCTGGTCTTGACCTGGGATTCCTGAAGAGCAGTCTCACTTGTAAAGACTAAGACATAAACACCCAATTTCAACAAGCAAGAAGGACAAAGTCACCTTTTCATGATCCAGACAGAATAACTGATACGTTATGGGGAAAAAATAACATGTTAATAGGGATACCACATACAAGATAGAGACAGAGGTTTGCTTGGACCCAGATGGCTCTTCCAAGTATTATCAGCTTGGGCTCTCTGTGGTGTACAAACAGCTATACTGCTCCAAGGCACCATATAAGCCAGTTCTGCCAGACTACAGCTCTCATTACACAGCTCTCTCTGTCCACAACACAGATAAATCTTAAGTAAAAAACACTGAAAAGTTACTGCTGCACATCCTCAGGGCTAAAGGTTTTGGTAAAATGGGTTCTGAAAAGACTCTCATTTCAAAATTATTGAAGAGCACATTATATATATATAATGCATATATATATGCAGCATCTATTCAAACATTAGAACTTGTAACTTTCTATCCTTCTGCTCATCCCTTTCAGGACAGTTCCACAGAAATCCAACAATAAAAATTCCTTTTCAGCTGCAAAATGTGAGCTTGTAACTCAAGTCTTCTAGGAGATAAACACCTCCTCCAAAAAAAAAATGGGAACACACATTTTCTTCCTAGCTGATTATCTGCAGCCAGTGGTCTGGGGTTTTATGCCAGATACCAGTAAGTTCAAAGTCAGTCTGCATATAGGCAAAGCACAGATCAATTATTAACTGCATGTTCAACCTTTCCTGCTCAATGTAATCCAATTACAGTTCCCTTGTTTTTCCCTTGTGGGTCTCCAGAATATCTCTTGACCCTGCAGCATGGCAAAATAATCTTCATGAGTACAAACATGTCCATGAATTCAGCTAATGAGACAGATCTTTCAGTTCTCTCCTCTTGGAAAGCAGAGATAGAGACCTGCCAGAGTCCTTGGCTGAATGTTGTGGCTGCTTTTCCTTTCAAGTTAGTTTTGCACACTTAGAGATTTAGAGTGCCATATGCTAACACAATCATTAAAAAAAATTGGTTTTGAGTGCCAAGTTTGCCTCTTCCATCAGAGACTTTTCAGTGTTGGATTTGAAGTGAAAACTATAATCAGCATTCCTATTTTCTGTGTGCTTACAGCAGGGAAACATCCAAGGACCAGAGATGTTTCTAACCACAGGAGTTTCTCTATTTAGATAAAGAAGTTGATTAGGAGAAATCCTGCTACCCCAATCTTTTCTACTCATGATACCACAGCCAACTTCCCATTTAAGGCAACTGGGGAAAATTTCTTTTACATTTATCATTACCAATCACACTGTCACTGGCCCCTCACTCAGTAAGTAACATAAGATTTCAGGTCTAACTACAACAATTGCTTGAAATTATATTTAGAAGATATATAGTGTTACCTGTCATATGAAATGATTTAATGTCTGTGAACCACAGCTAGACTGGGAACAACCCTCAAGCACTGAGTTGCTTGTCTCCTCCACAAAGCTGTGTCCCACACTTGCCAACATGACTCTTTTCTGGTCCTCATCTGTTAAAAATAACTATACCTGAACCTTGGCACCATTTCCCACTTCAGTCACATAAATTGTGCAGGTTGTTCAATGGCTGCTACAAGTCTGTAAGCCACAAGGTGTTCTCAAAAGGGAAGACAACTGCACTGGCAATAGCATAGCCTAGAGGCTCTTTCTGCCACAGTTAGTTAATGTCCTACTGTACTCACAGTCCAAAACTAAAACTCACAAGGGAACAAAGAAAAAGAACCAGAAATATCACCCCAAAACCCACCCCAGTGTTTCAGTAAGTCCTACTTCCCCAAATTTTTTCGTTTTGCCACATTGAACTTCAGAGTGTACAGCATGAACAGAATCAAAAGATTCTTTGCCTCAAAGCCTAAATTAGATGCTTTGCCACTCTTTACCAACTTGGTTACTGGGAGATGCAGCTCAACACACTTGAAGGCAAAAACAATGAGAATTTTTCAGGCTTTTAACAGAAAGGTTGCTTCTGACTTAGAGACAGGAGATTACAGGGGATTTTGAATTTATTTTAAAAAACCTCAGTACTTTCTCATTGATGATATTTGCTTCTTTTCTTGTAGAGTGTTAATTCATCTTACCTCTATTACAGATTTTGATTTCTTTTCCTATTTACTTTAAAAATCATCTGATTTCAAGACTTATAGGATAGGCAAGTGGATCTGATCCAGGTCCTGCTACTATATGCTGAGTATGAGAGACCTAACAGAAGAGTTACTCAAGTTGTTTTCATTTGTACTTCTTTTTTTGACTGTGCCTTATTCCTTGTCTTTAATCTTTCCTATGCAATTTCAGAGTCTTGCTTTTCAAAAGAAATGGAGAACAGAGCTCACTGTGATGGCAGTAGGTTCCAGATAGGAAGGAAAAAAAAAGACTCACATTGTTTAGTTTCTTATGAGATCAGATAATAAATACAGATAAATTTTCAATCACTCTAGGGTAGTTTGAGATTCTATCTCTCTTCTTTGATGTTGGCTATCTGCCATTTTTCTAGATTAGGAATCATATTGTTTCCATGGAGAAAGCCAACAACACCAAGAATCAAAGACTTGGGAAAACATTTTCTGGACAATATACTTCATAATATTCATATCACATTTGATTACTTGCAGGGGTGGAGGAAGAATGGAGAAAGGAGAAGCACTAACAGTTTTTTCTTAACTTTTTTCTCTCTCATCAATTAGTGTCTTTAGGGATCAAGACAAAAATTATAATACAAGGGTACTGGCAACTTTGTGAAATCATGTAAATGCAAAAATGTACAGTGAAACACTAGCCTGCAAAAGAAAACAATATTTTTATTTTTGCAGTATCTTCCCGTGATGTAGATAACTTCTGTGGATTGACACACTGAAAAAGCTAATTAGAGATGTTTACCCATTTTCTGTAGCTTAGTAACAGGCACTATAATTTGAAATTTCTACAGAACTGATATAAAAAATGCACTACTGCTAATCTTTTGCATGTGGGACCAATGGGACTATGTGAGCTCTACATACACACCCACCTATATACAATACATATACATATATATGTAGGTATCATTTAAAAGTCTATGACTACAATATGTAAGATTGGAGAGAAAAGGATAATACATACAATTTTCAAAATAACATGTATTATTTGGAAGCACCAGTATTAACTAGTGGCAGAAAGAATCTCTAAATCATCTTTAAAAACACTGACTTTTGAAAACTTATCCATAAACTGCCAGGACATGAGCCAAATGATCAGAGGTAGGAACAACCTCTGTAACAGAGATAAATTCTTTGGGTGGGAACTGCATCTAGAAATATTATCTGCTAGGTACTACGGCTAGGCATCACCTTTATTAACTAAAAATTTGCCTAGTTTTTTTTGTGGATAATATAAAAGAGGAATAACAGGATACATGAGTAGTAGTTTGGAAAACAGTTACAAAAGGCAAAGTATTAAAGTATACATAGACTGTTTCAATACAGTTTAACAAGTGGAAAGGGATTTGGGATTATGGTAAAGAATATTACTGCTCACCTCTTAAGTGAGAATGCCCATTCCCATTTCTCCAGGAGCCTAACCTTTATTTAACCAATCAGTTATCCAGCAGGGACCTGCTTATGTCCTACTATCCACGGTCAGACTCAGCAAGATTCCTTGAAAATGAGCCAATACGAAAGAAGGAATCACACTCACTTTTAATGCTACAAAGGACATTGATATTCATAGTCCAGTAACTTTATGGCAAGCATAAACCTCTTGGAGGAAGAAAGAGTAACATATCTGAGCATTATTTTCATTGGAATAATTTCAATTCCAACAAGACCAAAAAGTAAAAGGATATGAAATTAAAAATAATATTACATTTGGGACAAAAGGCAGAGAATATACATGACTGAAATGACTGTCTAGAAAGAATGTCACAGAAGCATGCACAAAGTAATCCTGATGGAGACTTTCAGGAGTTAACAAAGGTTATCTTAATCATTCTTTCATATAGTGCTACATTTTATAGTCTGTAGTTTTGAAGCCTGATATCTCACCAACCCTCTAAACAACTGTTACTATCACGCTTCAAGTGAGTAAAAAGAGGTATAGATCTGAGAAAAGCTCCATTGTTTAAACTTCCTGACTGTGCTGAGAGCTGTTCTACCTAATTTCCAGATGTACTGAGAGTCCCTGTCTCTTTCTGAGCCAAAGCAGAGATCTGCAGCTGCTGCAGCTGCCAAAATGCAAGGCTTATCTCTGCCTCTGCTGAGCTGCTACAAAAGATCCTAGTGTCTTGATCCCAACCCCTTCCCCAACCACCATTAGAATCCTCCATTCCAGAACTTCACAATTATAGCTTACTTAGAGTGTATTTCATCAATAAAAGTCATTTGACTCATGTTTCTAAGGTCATTTTAGACTACTCTGGCAGCAATAAAGGTGATTTAAATGGATATGACATTTTCATTCACTTTACAGCTGTTTCCGATTGCCTGAGTGTCATCAAGAGACCTAAGCATAACTGAGAAGCAGATTCCAAGTCTTCACCTCAGCAGGGGCTAACCTCTGCCACCCTGGAGCTACACACTAGAATATTCATGTATCTGAAAATCATAAACACGTGCCTCCAAGAGCAAACCAGAGATGGAAATCTGCGACTGGACAGGAGAGGGTTAAGGTCTTCTCAGTAGTTCTGTCTCCCTGCTGCAACTTCACTTTGTGTAGACTGGTTCAGGCTGTTACTATTCCAGCTGACCCTCACAGGGATTTGGATAGTCATCCCAAGCCAGCTTGAATGCTAACTGCATGACATAACCAAGAGAGAAACTACTGCAAACTCTGTATAGAGAATAAAACCTTTTTTTCTTTTCCTTCCAGCTTCATTTGTCAGTACTTGAAAGGTTAGCTATTTTGGAATTTGCAAGGCTTCAGAGTGGTCTCGGTCATTTGGCCAAATGTACATATTCAACCACATGGCATTAACTTTCTATTGTTCTGCCACAGGCTACTGACTCACCAATATGCTTACTCATCACTTACAGTGCTCCAGTGCCTGATGACTGTTGAATAATTCAAACATCCCCATTTGTCTAGGATGATGTTTGTCTGTAGTGGATTTTCTGAAAGCACTGCAAGGACTCAGGAGCCAGAGTCTTACTGAGAAGACCTAGGGCCCATGCCCCTAAAATCTTTATATGTTTTCAAAAAGTCCCCACACCATGTACCTTTCTACAGAAAATGGACTTACACCTCATGTTTTGGTTAGTAAACCTAGAAAACATCAAAATTTCCTGGCTTTAATATTCAGATGTGCTGGCCACATTCCATTGAAATAATCCAGTGAAAAGCAATACATGTGCCAAGACAATGCAAAAGATAAAATGATAAATATATTTCTGCACCAAGTGTTCTTGTACATTCATGGTATTTCTCATTCCCTTATCTTGGAGGCCTAATGGATCACAGTGTGGAGTAAATAGCAAGGAATTGGTATTGTACAATCCTGCCAAATGGAAGTCAAAGCACATTTTAAGCCCCAACAACATGATTACTCAAAGACTGAATAGGCAAGTATAGCACTGAATGCCAAATAAAGGGACATAAACGAGAGTGATGGCCATTTTCATTAACTGAATACCACAAAGTTGATAAAGCTGTAAACACAGAAATGAACTTAAATCAGTGCAGAATTCTATACCATTCTCACAAAAACCCCACCTTAACAGAGTTACACTGGTATCCCCTCGGCAGCAAATCAAGACTACTTACCATTCTTGGAGAGAATCACAGCCAGATATTCATGAAAGTAGGTGTTGATGTACAGCAGAAGGCTTGGAGTATGTGCTGTGAGAAAGCTAAATGCAATACTCTCCTTGGACATGACAGCATCTGCATAAATGGCAGAGCTTGAGGTGCTTGCATTCTTTGTGACTGGATAAGGTTCTTGGAAAATATACGTAACAGAAGTGCCAGCTTCAAATAATGCAGAAACCTCTGAAAACATATAAACCAAGGGAATAATTTCAGCTACTGCGTTTTCAGACTTCCCAGACAGACATAGGCATGAACTGACTGACTCAGAAGCAGAACACTGCAAAACACCCCTGACCCAGCTGACATCAGTGTTCCTTCATCTGGGTGAGCAGTGTGTCCTTCCTTACAGTCTGTCTGGGACAGGGAGCAACAGTGTATGGAGGCAGGCCTCTAAATGCTTCTATTTTCCTGCAGGATCAGAGCTCCACAAGGTGGAACAGACCAAATTGTTTGTCAGCCAAAAAATGTTCAGTTCACCATCTTTCAACAACCGACATGTGAGGCAATATTCTGTCTTCCCCAAACAGTAAAGACAATATATTTGTCCTTTTCAGTCTCCTTTTTAAACAAATTCTTTAAAGCAACACATTGACCAAAGACAGCCAGTAAGGAAAGCTGCCAAGAGAAGTACCTACCTGTGCATGCTCAGATCCCAAGAACTCATGCTTCTTTTTTCAGTAATACAACATAGCCTGGCCATGAAATACAAATATGGGATAACAGCAGGGTTTTTTTTTCCAGTAAAGTCAGGATGGTGACTCTCCAGTAAAGCAGTTCCACCTCTACAGCAGCATCTCCTAAGGGGACCCTATGGGGTTATTTGATATGCCTCTCCCTGCATCAGTGCCAAATCCTCACCTCATGTAAGTGAGCATAGTTCCATGGACTGCAGTATAACCAGGCCAATTTACACCAGCAGATGATGCAGCCCACTTAGCAAACCTGTTGCATTTGTGAGGTGAGGGGTAGCCATAGAAAGTAAAAAATTCACCTTGCTGTTACTGAGCAGGAATTTTGTTAGTTCCAAAAAGCATGCTCTCTAAAATAGATATTCCCTATTTGCCCTGCTCCCTCTTCTGGTGTTGACAGCATCTTCTACAAGCCACCAGAAAGGTTCAGTGAGGACACATTCACCAAAGACTGAACAATGCAAATCAGTTTTCTCCTGAATGCTTCATGCTTATTTTAAAAATTTCTTAACGTTTGGATGGGTTGTCACAGGAATGGCAAAAAAATCATAAAAAGACTACCTCTTTTTGTCACATCATTGCTCTAAAACTTTGTAAAGAAAAGCTCTCAAGGATTTGCTAAGTTGGACAAAACTGTATGAGAATTAAAAACAAGCAAACTTAATGTTCAGACATGGACAAACAACTGTTATGAAAAATTTCAGCCCTATTTGTTCATATCTTGGACAAATTATATGCAATCAAATACAGGAATCATAGTGAGATACGGTCATGAACTTTACAAGTACAACTAACACCATTTTAAGTTTTAAGGCCAACACTGAAGTCAACAAAAGGTCTTAAGACACTTAGTAATGCTGGTGGGACAGCTGATAACACTGTCTTGTAACTTTGGGGGCATAAAACTGACATGGGTGAAATGGAGCTGTAGTTCAGAGCCCACTAAATACTGAGGATCAAAACTTGCTGCCTACCTTCCTTGCAGAAAGGTCCTTCATAGGCTGAGTTGGTACAATCACAGAAGTAACCATTATATTTCTCCACGCATTTTCCTCCATTATGGCACAAGTTACCATAACTGCTGCAATGTCCAGGGCATCCAGGTTTAACACCAGGTGTCATTTTAGCTCTCTCTTCAAGGTCAAGTTTCTGCCCATTTAAATGCAGAGATCGAATGCATCCCAAAAAGCCCTTCTGTCTGGAAGATGTTCCTCCTGAAAAAGAGAGAAAAAAGGACATGCACTCATTGATGAGTCTGCACAGTAATCAAGGCCATGAAGTTCAATACAGAGGCACAAACATGAATCCACAAATTTAAAAAATATATATCAATGTATACTGTGTCAAAAGATGACAGATGGACAGCCCTGGAAACTAAAGGTCTATTTCTTTTTATGAAAGGACTAAAAGCTGTATATGACACTTTCTTGTTGCCATCTTTCTCTCTTCTGCCTTATCTACTGCCCTGTCTGGCATTGAAACTGCAAATTCATTTGGGAAAAAGATTAGCTTCTTTATCGTATGTCTGCATATCACCTAATACATTAGAGACTCAAACCAGATTTTTTTTTCTATTTGTTGCCATAGTGCAGAGTATAAATAACACCCCAATCCCAACAGCAGGTGAGTTACACATGCTGATGAGTCCAGATAGCAGTGATGAATCATGCTCAGCACCAGGCCTGCTGCTTGAAAGGAAATGACTTGAGTCACAATTTATGCATGACTGCCCAGCCTGATGTGTTGCATGTGAATGGTTGTTGTAGGCAAGAAACATCAGTTCAGGCCACAGATGTGCTATTTATTACAATTGTTAATCATAATTGCATTTCAGCCCGAAGACCAGACCTGTATGGATCTATGCACAAGTGCCGTTCAGTCTGTACAAGCTAACTAGCTTCGTATCTGTCCAGTGAAATTGCTAACAGTGTTCCAATGAAGGCACTTTTTCCATAAGAGGCAGTCTCTGATAATGATAATAATGATGATTGTGAAAGCACTCTATGAAAATATAGCCATTTTCTTATCACAGGCTTTGTTTGGCAGTTGCCGATGTTTTGCTTTTGAAGATACTGCAATTTTGATTGCTGCTAAGAAATCTAATTCTAGTTCAGGAGTTATCAGCACTTGCAGACTCTGAAATGCTAGCTTTATTGGTGATTCTCCTGCAAAAGGAGCATGAAAGAAGTTATTATTCTTCTGTAGAAGTTGGTTCTATATCAGAGTGCATGAGATAAGAGATTACATCATTTGATAAGTCCTTGCAGAAGAGCATCTATTTTTTTTCATAAAGTAATTAAAGCAAGACTTCTGCAAACTAAGCAAATGCAGCAATAGTCTTAGAAAGCAACCTCACTCAAAACTTAGCATTCTGCTACATCATTCTAGCATACTTTTATTTCAGGAACACTAATAGCAGAAGTACTGGATTCGAATTAGAATATTTGAACTACAGATAGTATGCATGAGACAGGTTTATTTCATAATCATTTTATGATGCCTTTCTCAGAGAAATAAATATTTTCAAATTCCTCTTTAGCCAGATAGTCTTTTCAAGCGAGCAAATGTTAGCTCGCTTATTTTGAAGGCCCTCTGGGGACAAGAATCAGGCCTTCTGTATTTGCTGCATATACCATATAGAAGTTTCAGTAATGTCCATGTAAATAGAAATGCGATATCTTCCTTTAAGGTTTCTGGCTGCTGTTTTCTTTTGCATGGGAGGTAATTGCAAATATTACAAGGATAAACGACAGTTTCCTTGCCACTTTTCTGCATACATACAAATTCCAGCTGTAACATTTAAAGAATGAGTGAAAACTATTGCTAACTGTTCCACACATGTCATGTTTATTGCACTACCCATATTCTTACTGCTCTCTAAAGCACTTTAGAAAGCCATGTAAAGTTTCTCACTCTTCTCCACTTCTATTGTCTGGAGAGTATAGAGCTTAACAGAGACCAACCATATGATCCTAGGTCCACACAGTATTGATTAAGCAAATCTGTGTATTATTTTGGGCAGTTTTCTTCAATTCACTAGACCTAATCTTCATATACATTGCTGGAGAGAAGAACTGAAAACAAACAAACAAAACTCTTCCCCAGTTAGGCTTTGCAATTTCATGGATGAGACCTAAATCTTTTATTCAGGATTTTAGAATTATTATTATTATTATTATTATTATTTTAGAATAAGCCTAAGGACCATAAACACCAGGGTTATGGGTGTACTTTGCTGAGTGGAGGCGACAGTTAAATGAGCCATGATATTTTCAGCAAGGTGTTTATGCAACTGAATTTTACTGAGGAGGGGGCAAGAAGCTCACAATTGAGCAGTCATAGAAGGGCAACACAATTGGCTAAATAATTAACATTCTATCAATGACTTGAAGATTTGCTCAAAACCAAAAGACTTTTTGTTGGTAGGAACTGGATTAAGGAGGCTGAAATCACATGAATACTTATTAGGAGCATCCTTGCTTTATGTAGCTGATACAAAAAAAAGGAAAGGGCATGGAAGAATATGAATACTACCCTCAGAAGACCTCCAAGTCACACTTTTTAGTCTCAAACTGAAAGATGTACAAAGCAGACAGGATACACAAAGAACTAGGCATTAATTCCTCCTCCTGGCCTCCAAAATAAAATCCCAAGGCATCCACAGATGCCTTTAGAAGTAACAACAGTAAACAAAGTATGCCCCTTCGTTTGCTATCCTTCCTTCTCTCTGATGCCACATAAAGTTTCTTAGATGTTTACTCTTTCAGGGGTATGTTGCCTTTGGACTGTCTACAATGGACAGAGGAGATCCACTCAAGGATACATTCCTTGCTCACTTGCTCCCACGACAAAACCAGGAAACCAAGCACTTAACTTTGCTAGTCTCCATAACATACTAAATGAATAGCACAAAACCTTCTGAACAAAGTTTTATGTATCAAATGAATTTCTTAGGATTTGTATCTTGCTACTCTGATGTTACCAGGCTGAGATCAAATCATGTTCCCAAAGAAGTCTGTGAGCATTTTCTTTCCCATCCCAGTGATGGAGTCTTACAATTGTGCCTTCACCACTGGGTAAGACAGAACCTCCGTCTCACACTACACCATGAGAGATGATGGCACATCTCCTTCAGGACCACAGGGATGCACTAGGGGACAGCTGCACTATCCAAAGGGATGTCACTCATTCTGAGTGCTGAAAACAATTGTCCATTGAAAGGAATGATTTTTGCCTGCCCCTTCTGAGCAAGTAATGTGCTAAATTGGTTTGTTACTGAGCAGTTTGGTGCAGCTGATTTACCTAGTCTGCGCATTTGTTTGGTGTTTGCTCCTTCCACTTTTTAAAAATTAACCAAGAAACATACCCAGGTGCAAGGATATCCATGCTGTGACTAAGGATTATATTGCAGCCTAAAGCAGTTAGATACACAAGACCTACTAACAGAAAGTGAGAAATGGTTTTCTAACTCCGTTAGGCTGTGTTAAAATCTAAGCTCATTTGAGTGTACTGGCAGTGCAAAGTCATTTCTCCCTCCCAATTCGCACACACAGAAAGCTACCCCAGAACCCTTGCACACAGAGTCATTAAGGCTGGAAACCCCTTAATCACTGTCAGTATGTGGAATGCTGCAGAGACAAATATATTGTGGATTATAGGGGGGGTAGGGAGTAATATTATGTGCCACTGCTTCTTTCCTTTTTACAATGTTGTTTATGCATTTATTTTTCAGATGAGATAAAATTCACTCTGCATGGTTGAGATATTAAATCAGTAGCTTTTTATTAGAGATTGGAATAAGATCTTCAGTAAAGACAAACTAAGTCACATCTGTGTATTGCTGGACTTCTGCCACCTTTCCCTGGAGCACACGGAGACAAATGGCATCAGAATCAGGAGACTGCACAGGATTCCAGCTCTTCTGACAGCTCTTAGGAAAACTCAGGAAGTCACAGACAAGTTTGGCCTTCAATATAGCAGAGTTAAAGGCTGAAAAATCACTCCCCAAACCATTCATTTTTCTGTCTCTTTTGTTCCCGGTTCAGTAAAAGTTTGGACAGACAACTGAATGCAATCTTTTTACTGCACAGTGAGAACTTTTCACCTCTTGGCTGAGACAAATACCTATATCCTAGAGTTTACTGTAAATATTCAGTACAGAGTGCAATCAGTTGGAAGTCACTGCTGGAATCAACTGGTCCAACCTGTTCCTTAAAGCATAGGTACATTCAGATGAGGTACAGATTCACCAAAACCAATGGGACCTTTTCTGCACAGCTGCTACCCATCCACAATCCCCAGCTTGTACAGATGCATGATGCCATTGTGCTGCAGGTGCAGGGGTTTGCATTTGTCTTTGCTGACAAGAGTTCCTGTTGGCACATTGCTCTGCTGAGGTCCTTAGCTACCATGGATTTCCATGATGCAACTCATCAATTATGTCACTTTAAAACCACCATAAATTTCATTCAGGTAACGCATTTATTTTGCTGAGGCTGAGAAGGAAGCTTACAGGCAGATACTGCTTTTCAAATGTGAGATGGTAAGCAGTTGATATATATGACATATCTAATAGATGACTTATGATAAACCTTTCATTTTTAGTCCTTTAAAAAGATACAACCAAAAATTTGCAGAAGTCTATCCAGCCATTAAATTATCTAATTTTTCTATCTGCAAACAGTACCTTGGCCAGATTACTCTGATGTTTCTAAAATGCCTGGCAGCTCAACCCTACTGCCTTCAGGCCTGGTCTCCCACAGAACATGTTCTCAGAATCAATGTAGCATTTGAAAAACAAGAGATTAGCAGCGTGCTTCATACCAGAAAACAGAAACCTTGCACTGTGACAGTCTTAAGCCTCCCTTCTGTGAGTTCTTCAGTGAGCTTCTCTCCAGCTGAGTCTAGCAGAGATCATTTTAGGTATAAATCAACAGCTATGTGAGAAGGACTCCTGGCATTGATACAGCAGTATCTATTTATTAACAGATTAATCCCTTACATTCAGAGCCCAGTAATTACTGTGCACATACACAATAAAAACCTCAAATAAATACCCCAAAATCTACTTAAATAGAAGCGTGTGGATACACAAGCAAACTTTAATAAAATGAATTGACAGATTGAGGTTTGCTACAGCATTTCAGCTAAGTACAAGAATCCATTTTAAGGAAGGAATCAGTAGTTACCTGAACGGCCCTGCAAAAGAAGCAGGTTACAAACCACTCCAACTCACTGAGCAGATTACTCAGAAACACAATGTATGAATACAAAAAAGAGAGAATTCCCTTTGTAATCCATGATCATATTGTCAAATACAAGCTGGTCTCAATCTAAGTTACTTTCATAAGGGTAATAGGGAAACAAAATATATGCACAGATTTTTCTTTTTCCTTTTAATTCTTTTTTTTTTCTTATTTGAAAGATCATCTTCAGGCAAAACACCTGTATTTGCTTTGACTATGTTCATAGTTCTCTTACTCATGAACTCTATAGCCAAATAAGGGGTTTGGTGGGCATGCTTGCAGGAAGAGACTTTAAAGACCATGCTGATACCAGGCTTTGCCCCAGAAACTTGTATAAAATTTTGTGGCTTTCACATTGTGTCTAAAGAGAGAGGTCATGTTTTCTACAGCAAATTACACAGCCAGTGTTGCAAAAGAAGACAGACTCTCAATTCTCCGGCAATAAATACATTTCAAGCAATCTTTGACCCTAAAAATAAAGAATAGTATGGTTAAATTATCGTTAGTGCTTTGAGTGTAAAGGCATTTGTTTGGGTTTACTTTACGCTGCCTATGCAGGAGTGGAAGAAGAGACAGCAAAATTAGGTCACCACATGTAAGCTTAATGGTGAGACAACAACATTACCAAGGTATGGACGTGGAAATACTGTCCATATCTACAGGAACCCTTAAATGGTCCCTACCTACAAATAACTGGCTGTTGAGCTGCAAGCGAAAGTGCCCCTCAGCAGGTGCCTCCAGAATCTTCTTTGGGAGGTTGTCCACCTGCAGAGAGATTTGCTTCAGGTTCCTCTCCGCTCGGACGTAGTGCCACTGGTTGTCATTCAGAGGTGTGGAGGACTGCACGACAGCTTCTGTGGGGCCATTCCCAACATCTATGGAGAAGGTGATCTCTTTAGGGGCTGGAATAGACACAGATGTGAAAAAGGAAGTAAAGGTCTGAATTAAATCTTGGTTTTGACATCAAGAAATCTTACATAAATATAGGGTCCATTAGCTTTTATGTCAGCAAATAGTAGAGGATCATTTACCTCCCATCTCCTATGCAGCAGCTTATACATAAATTTAAGCCTGCAGCCTCACTGTTTGATCTCTGCTGTGATTATGCTTGGCTGTGGGTACCCATATATTTTTTTTTCTATAACAATTACTGTGCTCTAGAAATGGCAGTTCTCTTTTGAAGCAAAAGTGCCAAATGCTGTACAAAAGTCACACAATGGTACCAAAGATTTTGGACAAATAATGCTGAGAAAGAATGATGGAGTGTTTTCTGACTAAATCTTTGAAAATGCGTGTACTCGGCAATTACAGAACTTAGCTGCATATGGTGGGAGAGAATCCTGTAAGCATGTTTGCCTCAGTCTGACCCAAGAAACAAGGAAAAATAGATGAGCAACACTAGTTCATTGGTGACCCTAATCTAAAGCTGTATGTGTAAGACATGTCCATAGATCATAAATTTCCTAGAAACAGGATGATAATTAGAAAACAAGAGCCACATAAAGGAGTCCACCTTGCTCTGCTGGAAGCCTGAAAGGGGCTAGAACCTTTTAACATTCTTGCTACCAATTATTTTTCCTCTTCCTAAAATGCTAAATGCACCAGGAAGACCAAGAACCAGGTGCACAGATCACACAACCAGAAGGTTGCGGACTCAAAATTCATAAAAAACCCCCTGTTATTTCAAAACCAACAAATTGGATAGGTCTGGGTTTGGAAGGTGATTCTTAGATAGTTAAGATAGGAAACGCTCCATTGGGATAGATGAAGATCTATTCTGAGCTCCTGCATCTGCTAAAAGGCAGTTTCCCTTTGAAGCAGCTGGTCTGTGGAGCTTCCTTGATACCAGGCCTTTAGGCTGCAAATTCCATCTGGCAGCAAGAAGCACAACACCAAACTACTGATGAGAAGCCTAAGTTTAAAAGATTTTTCCCAAACTTCTAAATAACTCATTTCTCTAGCAGTACAGATTTAACACACATCCAGAAGCTTTCCCTAAACAATCCTCTTCGTTTACAGTATTTGTTATATTTGATGCCATTTTAACTTCTATATCCCTGAGAATGAAATGCAGTACACTGAAGTACAACCAAATTGGACTTTGATGTGCAATTAACAGTAAATCATACCTCATTACCTTGTGATAATGCACCATGACATTTACCATTGATTTAATGAATCAAAGGGCCTTGGGGCCTTGTTTTATTAAATTTTATGTTGGGGTTATTATAAGCATATTAGTAAATGCATAACACTAGTTTGTTTTTCCGAAGCTTGACAGAATTTGGAATACGGAAGTCATATCTCATGTCAAAGCTACAGTACTCTTTTGTCACTAATAAATATTTGAAGTCATCGGAACAGCAGAGGCAAAATCTCACTAATTAAATTTCCTGCTCTTCCCCCTTATACACTGAGTAGCAGCCATACTGTAGTCACGACATTTTGAAGTATTCAAGACCCATTATGACTGCAACTGACTTATCTTGCACTAGTGTCCTGTCCTTTATAGACTGGCACCTTGTAGCTGTACTATACACACACTGAGTTCCCCTGAAACACTAGGGCTGCATAAGAACGGGTAAGTTACTGACACAGAAACAAAACTAACCGTAAGAATGGTTGTATTAAATTCTTCAACTTTTTACTAAAATTACAGTCTGTCAGGACATCTAACCAGTTTTTCCCCTAAAGAGCAAATAAATAAATAACAGTGTTGAAAAAATAATTTCAGACACTTGTTTAAGATAAACCTGGCCATAACAAGAGTAAGCATCATGACCAAGGCTATAAAGGGAAAATCTGACAGGAAAGGTAGACAAATCTAGATTAATGAGCCTTCATGTCTCCATCGTATTCTCTTCAGGCACCTCCAACCATCTCAAGAAAGAACAAAATATGTCCTTCTCAGTTCTCTGCACCTCTCAAATTGAGCAAACATACCAAGATTTCTCATCAGTGAAACTTACAGCTTATTTCAATTCGTATGAAGTCCTTCATCCCAAGATTTTCCAAGAATACCCCGGAGACGGCAGTAGTTTTGAAGAAGAAGGAGATGTCCGCACTGAACTCGGCATGGAATGTGGGGAAGTGCAGGTAGGAGGCCTCCGTGTTGAAGGAAGCAGCATTCCAGAACTGCCCTGCAAACACAACCCCCTTCTCTATAGTTAATTGGCACAGGACAGCAGCGGTGAGCTGCATATAGAAAGCCACCTTTCATCAGAGAAATATGGTTTTTTGTAAAAGAAAAAAAGACAACAAAAAAAAAAGAAAAAAAGAAGGGGGAACATTCTGTACCTATGGAAATTGAGAAGAGCTAGTACTCACTGTCTCCATAGCAACGCAAAGGGCCGATTTTCCAAGCAGCCTCAGAATTTGATCTGTTTGTGTCAGTGATCACTATCTGAGTTACAGGCAAATGGTCTTTGAAAGTAAGGAGGCCGGTATCATTTGTCCTGGATTATAATACACAAACAGAACGAGACAGATTAACCACGTACGAAATCCCCAGCATTTCTTATGCAAGGCGATATTTAAAAGATGCGTACTTAGAGACAACAGATCTTTTGCAGAATTACCTGGCATTACGGTACACACTGTTCAAGACACATACACTCACATGTATGCACCATGCTCATACACATTTCTCATCACTGGAGACACTGTTTGGATACATGACACCATCTGGTATGGGCTGAAACTGTGTTTAAGTTGTACAGAACAACTGTGAAGCTCAGGCAGAGGCTGCCATGCTGACCAGTGGGCATTATTGTAAACTGGGCTTTACTGGGTTTCCTCAGCAGGATGAATTTGATGTGGTATAAGTTCAAGTTTGCATTTCTGTAAAGTTAGCTGGAGACAGATAATGGCATTTATGCTGGCTTTATACTCTACCCGAGCAGGAAGAGGACAGGCAATGCCTGATCCAACGTGCTGTTAGCACAGGGCAGCCAGACAATTACTGATCCAACTTCTAGATGGCTGGGACACTGCTGGCTCTGGACACCAACTGGCTGTGCACTCTGGCTGAATTGGCAGAGAGAGTTTGGACTGAATCAGCCCTTTGCATTACATGCCAGTGGAAATTTTGGTTCAGAAACTGAAATACTGAAGGCTGATTTACTGCATTGTCAAACTTTTCTTGATTGCTTAGCTGGGTTTACTCTGTAGCTGGAACTAGTTTACTCATGGCTGCTAGAAAGGAAGGGAAAAGAAAGAAAGATTCCCAAAGGATAAATTATTTATTTCATACTCTGAGTGCATTGGACAAATTGTCATCCTCAAAATGCAGCATGGTGTTTCATGGCAACCCTCTGGTCCTTAAGCTCATCCACTGGCTTTGACTTTGGCAGGGTATATAGATGTGCATTCATCCCACTGTACTTCATGAATTCAGCTGAGTCCCTCAGGCACCCAATCCTGACCTTTTCAGAGTAGAACTGCCCTTTCAATATTTATCGATTGATAAGAGAGGTGAGTGCTACCAAATCTTATCTCCACAGTGATGCATTTTTAATTCTCCTAGCTCTTTTTCTCAAGGCTAAGGTATACTGTACATCTGGGCACAAGCCTGGCAGAGCATACTTCATGGAACCAAATTACAATAGTTTTGGAGAAAGGATCTCTACCCCTGCATGGCCCACCAAGCTGCATGCAGGGTGTGGACTCAACTCACCTGTCTGCTCAGGGATGAAAGACTACATGCTGCACATGGGGATGGCAACAATGACCATATCCAAAATGCCAGTAATCCCAATTTTATACCCACTGCTCTTCTGGGCAGGTGTGACAAAATGCCTCAGGAAACAGGTATCACTTTCTGAGTGATACCACTGCCAAAGAGTCTGACATTCCAGGGAGGATGTCAGAATATTTATATGTCGCTTGTAATGCTACCTTCCACAAATGTAGCTCTCAGTCTAGTTACAGCTATGGGAAGGGACACGTACTTCAGCAAAGAAATAATATTCAGGATGAACACTGTGCTCTGACAGAGAATCTCGGGTGTTTGCTTGGCTAAGTGTTCTACTCTGATCAATGCTAGATGAAGACAGGAGCATTTTGATCTTGTCTATAAAGGCTGCATACATTGCACTTATTTTTCATTGTTTCTAATTGCATGCAGCACAGTTAATTGTCTCATAATGCCAAGGGGAAAGGGAGAGGTTCCCTCTCCGACCCTAACATTTTCTTCTTGCTTCAGTGGGTGTCTGACATGTAGATAATTACAGACAAAGTGCAGCAAGATGAAATTTCCTGGCATGAGGCAGAGTGATGCCTTCATATAGACTGAGAAGGAAAACTACCATGTATGAATCAAAAGTACATGGTCTCCAAATCTCTTCACAGCAGTCTCACAGTAGCATAGCCCTATAGCTTATTGTATCAATATCTGAAAGTTAGCATAACTGCTCCCAACAGATCATGAAACAACAGTAACAAAGCCAGAACTATCTAAGTATTTTTTAGGAAGATAATTAAAGAAGGTGTTTTAGTGGGTGGGAGGAGAAAGAGTAGGCAGCATGAATGAAAAACGCACAGAAATGGGACATAAAATATTAAATATACACATGAACAACTAAGCTGGCGTTTACTTTTTCAAATAAAATTTTTCAAAAATCACAAAATATTTAAGGAGGTTTTCTGCAAGTTGATTTTAATTCAAAAAATAGTGCAGTCTTTTGACAAGCTGTGATTAGCATTAAAATAAAAATCAGTATCTTCCTACAGCTAGCACTGAAGATATCTGCAAAAACCCATGAAATAGTGACATTTTAAAGATATCTATTCCATATCTCTGAAAACTGCATTGCTTATTAGATATTTGGTTATATTGCATGAAGTTCTTTTATATCAAATTTTATGACTGAGTTTTTACTAGTTATATGCCAGTGTCACAGCAAACTTTAGTAGCATAGCTCAACTGTGAGAGTCAAAAATATTCTAGAACTAATAAAAATCTTCACTTCTATGTTAATGTCTTGAAAACTCAATCAAGCTTCCCTTGAAGCTCAAACAGCACATTTTATGTATTTTATTCTCTCGCACATGGAAAAAAAATTCATATAAGGATATGCATTTTCACACAAGCAGACACTGAAATAAAACCTATCAGAAAAACATTCTGCCCTTCAGAGAATGTGTGACAGGAACAAAATAACTATTTTTGCAGTTAATTATTATTTCATGGTAGGACATCGTTTTTTGGTGAAAAGTCAACACCTAAGATTTTTCACCTAAGAAAAGCAGAAAAGAGAGTGGAAGACACTCTGACTGTTTCAAATTCCTGGTATGCTTTAAGTTGAACTTACTTCAGACTCCATTTCTTACAAAGCACCAAAATTCCTCTTCTCTACATGGCATACCATGGCAGCCTCTCAAATATAATGCATTATTCCTGAGAGAGGAGCAAAAGAGCTTCATGTACCTGTAAAAAACGTCCTGGAGGGCACTGCTGTGACACTACAAAATACAAATATACCAGGGTTTGGACAAAACATTTGGAATTTTGCCTGAAGGGGGCTTGGGGATCACTTTTAATGTACTACAGTTTTCAAATAAACAGTGCTACTTTCTGATAGAAAGCATCTGCACTACAATGTGCACATATATGATTTTGTCTTTTTTTAAAAAAAAACAACTTTGTTAGATTAATCTTTTTATATTAGTTCCCACCACTACTGTTTACTTGTATGTATTTTAATTTAGCAGTTCACATACACTTAAAACCAGATTATATTTGCTTTTCCACATCGGTTTCTCAGGTTAGACAAACCCACTACTTTATTTCTCTTAGTGAGTTTTACATAGCCCTATAACCACTTCCACCCAGGACACCCTTTGGACCATGCTACCTCCTGCTCCTCAGGATTGAGAGCTATGGGAGGGTCCTGCCTACAGGAGGGTCCTGGAGGGTGATGCTCCTTTTATGTTAAGTCCTGTAAGTTAAGAATGTTAAGAATGTAAGTTAAGTCCTGACTGCACAAAAATCAAACCAGGTTTTATCTCTTTCCTGAAAGGAGTCCTGTAGGCACAGAAAATTATACAAATAAATTAATAAACTTGGGAAGTAGGCATTCTGTTTACCTGACCTGGTACTCAATTTGGCACAAATTCAGATGAAAATATGAATGTTTATGAGGGTGGAAAACACACTCAATGAACAGATGTTTTTCTGAGTTCTTTGCATAAAGGATAGTGTCAACTTGTACTTCCCACGAGCAAAACCCAAACAAAACAAATCCAATGCCCTATAAATTAAACCACTGAAATATTTTTAATTATGGGTATTAAATACAGGTGGATGTCATATGTATATCCATGTCTGAAAATTAATGTCTGCATCTACCCGAAGGACTTCCTTAGTAAACTGTGAGGCATGTTACACATCAAACAAATGTTCTATGTATGGACTAAGAAAGAAGAAAAAAATTTTGCTGCAAGATCAGCATTGTTAAAGGTGATAGTGCAGCAACTGGATACTTTAAGATGTAGTACAGGTAGACTTACCTGTAAATGACAAATAACCATTTTGATGATAACATTATGAAACTATTTTTCTTCTTTCTAGCTACTAATGAAAGCACACGCAACAAACTCTCACTCTATGGTGTCCTAAGACTGTGAGCCATCATCAATTGCTAACCTCTAGGTAGCTGTTTCCATATTTTTTCTAGCAGATGGTAGAGCAGTGGTGCCATTAAATATAATTTATTCTCATATGATCCCCTATTGGTATTTTTTCCTCTTGTACATTAATGAAAACTCTGGTGGGGTCTGAGCCTCAGTAGCTCAGATATTCAGTACATATTTTCATGAGCACAGTACATTTGGGGAAAAGAATACTATCATCAGCAGATGGCAATGAAGCAAATAAGGAATGGGCCCGTGAAACAGGCTTCTATCAGAAGAAGTTTTAAGCCCTGTGTGGGACATATCATTAATTATCCTAAGGAACATATTTTAAATCTTACCCATGAGCTGTATCCAAAAATGCTTTACTGGGTAAAATAGTGTACAGTCATGATAAAGTAAGAAACAGCAGGAGAAAGGGACATACCTAACAGTTGAAGGCAAATGCAGTGCCTATATTTGGCTGAATTAGAGAAGAGATAGAGAGTTTGGTAATGATAGTAATGAACTGATTCCTGACACCTCAGGGGCCTCACAGTCAGCTCTCTGCAGGCAGCTCTTCTCGTTTGTTGACAAATGCAGTCACGACGGCAGATATCCAAGACAGCTCTATACAGGCCAGGTCACCTCTGGCAGGGTTTATTTATGATCTTGCAGGCTCTGTGGAGCTGCCTGCACTGCTTCTGGGGGAATGGATGCAGCATGGGATAGTGGCTGAGCAAACAAAACCTGTCAAACCTGGGCTCGTCAGGGTTTCTCTGCCCTGCTCTCCTCAGCCCTTCCAGTTTTAGCATCCTGGCTCTGGCATAGCTTTGCACAAGTAAAGTTCATGCAAAGAAAGATACATTCACTTCATGTGGCTTTGCTCCTCTTCAAATAAGGCTGGATATACACAATATATCTCTGAGAGACAATGTGGGTCTGACAATTGCAATAGTCACCCTCCCTTTTGTTCCCCTCCTTCTTTCATGTCCTGTGGTTTCCCCCTTGCTTGCAGTACCCCAAAGACATCATAAAGAGGTAAATGCATGTTACTGTGGAACTGGAAGACTCAAAGGCTTAGCGCCCCAGCAAAGAAGACTGTGATAGAAGACAAAGAAGAAGATACTCCTACAATTTGAATAGTAAGACTGGAGAACAGAAATAAAAGATGGCCAATCAGCTACTTGTTGGAATCAACACTGTCCACCACACTTTGCTGAGATGTCTGAGCTTCTTGTACAAAATGAGTTCCAGAGCTGCCTCTCTTTCTGTACAAAAGAAAAAGCTGTAAAGTTCTCCAAACTCATACAGTCAGTATGTTTTGGTCTGATGACTGGCTTCAGGCAAGTGTTTGCATTTGAAGTGGAAAACGGATTCCAGACAGAGAGACCAAAGTAGCAAACAGACTTCAGGACAGTCATGTACCACTATGGCATGAAAGTTTCCTTCCATTAAACAGAAGGTTTGATGAGCAGCAAGACTTTAATTGCCAAGGCAAGAGCATTTTGTTTGAGATGAAAGGCAACATGGGAGAGGTATCTAAGAAGCCAAAGGATCTCAAGAATAGGCTTAAGATAACACTATCCTGTCTGTATTTCAGAAATGCTTGATTCTTTAGGTCAGTTTAACACCTTTCCTCAATAATATCTGCATCAAGAATGCATCTTCTCTTCAAAATGGGGCAAATGTTTTGAAAGACAATTGCAAATCTGTCTCATCTATAAATAAAATGTCCCAACAGTTAACTATTCTCAGTGTGAGGGAAGGGGGGAAAAAAGGAAAAGAAAACATTTTCTGAACTAGATTTAGCTTCAGCTTGAAGCCACTGGATTTCTGTGAATGTTCCCAGCCACTAGCAAGAGCTTTCAACAGCCAGGAATCTTTCTATTTTTTTTGGAGGCATGCAAACCTATAGTCAAGGCATGTTTTACACCGTTCCAGATCCCTTGCGTTGGTCAACAGCTAGGGTGACAACTTATGCCTCTGCTTCCTCAGCAGAGATCTCCTATTCTCCAGTAAGTACCATGAAGATGCTCCACTATGAAGATGCTCCACTACTCTGCAGTGACAGAATTAGCTGTCATCATATTGCAGAGTTTGGAAATATGGTGAAGAGCTGGATGGAAAAAGATACTTATCAGCACAATGCTTAAATAAAAACAAAGATGAAAAATACAAAAGCCTTCCCCATATAGCATGCTTCATTATATATTCCTGTTCATCTGGCCAGGGGGACTAACTTGGTGTCAAGTAAGAGTCCCAAAATAGCAGCTGGCTCAGGTGTCTGTTCAGATATAATTTAAAAGTCAGCATGCCTAGAAGTGCATATTGTGTGCTGCCAAACACCTGGCTCAGGACTTTTTCAGGTCTGCTTTCCATTGTTTGTAATTTCTCTTGCTGCTCTGAGAAATTAGTAGCTTCTTCTGCACTTAAGATTTAGTCTAGGGAAAGCAAATCAAAGCAAAATCCTAGGCCTGTCTCCTTTTCAGAAGGATGCTCCAGCTATTCTGGAGAGTTCCTACCTTGGAGCAGCCTGATTTATCTAAAAGGAGTGAAAATGATATTCTGGTTTTCCACTCAGCAGCACCCATTTTATTTCATGCTGAGGCAAATAAATGCATCTACTGCTGTCTTGCTCCTTCCACTATAATGTACAGCAGGTTAAAGTTACAGTTCAGATCTCAGCAGGTTTCAGATGCGAATGCTCGTTATATATCAGGGGGTCAGTCTTCTACCAGGGAAACACAAAAGCAGTCTTTAAGAGGCATGAAATTTCTTTGTTTAGAAACTCTTTATAAAGCTCAGGTTTTGTTAGTTTTTAAAAAGGCAACCTGTAATTTAGAATGCTATCAAAGTACAAATTTTTCTGGATTAAACACCAAAACAACTGAACCTCTAAACCAACAAACAGTAAATAGTTTAGCGGACGAAACTTCTAAGCATATTCTGTTATTATCATGAAATTAAGAGAAACAAGTAGCTCTGTGAGCTGCCAAGCTAATGATGCATGGTTTCTAACATCTCTCTCCCATGAGGGTTTTCCAAAATCTAATAAAAGTGTATGCTTCCTTAACTTCCTTCTTGTGAGTTTTAATTGGCTTTTTCCCCTCAGCCTGGCATAAATTTTCATAGAATGTGTAATTTCTAATACTTTTGAGATTTCTCCTTCACTGTTCAAGATGTTTTAAACGTGTTTGCTTGTTCAAAATCATTGGAGGGGGGGGAGGGTGGGAATGGAGATACCCACCCACATCATAACTTGCTTAAGTCTCATTTCCTGAGGAGACTCAGCTGAAGTATCATAAGACTGTGTTTAGCTTTCTCCTTGCATTGGTTTGTATGATCCAGTGGTACACTGTCCTGCAATCTCAGACTGCAACCCCAATGTCTGCCAGCATAACACCCTGCTCACTGAAAAATGGATTGTGGATTATGAAAAAAGCCAAGCAGCAGTAAAAACAGATGCTCCTGATGCTCACATGCAAACTTCATCAAAAGCACATCTGATAACCAAACATTAAAGAAAAGATAGATTAACATGCACAGCCAGGCTCTCCTATACAAATCATATTCATAAGACAACATTTAAATAAATTTTTTCCTGAAGAAATCCCCTTACACCTATAAATTTTGAAAGTGAATAGTGACCCCAGGGATATAAAGGGTCCATGCAAATAATCACAGTCTGGAAATCAAGCAACCGAAAAAGCTCAACACTTGCACTGATAATTAATTTCTGACTTTTTTTTTTTTTTGTATTTCAAAACCCCTTACAGTTCCTTTCTACTCATTATCTTTTCAGCAAAGGTTTCACAGGGATAATTTGGATGCTATTTCAAACATAGATGCCTATGACAAGAAGATATTTCTTGTCTACTTCCACTAAAGAAAGGGCAGCAGCTCCTATCAGTGAGTGGTCCAGAAGGCAGAGTGAGTAAATCAGAGTTTTCACATGTATGTTCAGTATTTCAAATTGTACCTCCAACAATACTAATCTGGCATTTCTGTCCCCTCAAACACAATTAAGGAATTAATCAGAAAGTTCTCCAACTATTCTCAGTGGTTAGAGTGTCCTTGAAGGTGCAGAGAACGAGAGAAGACCATGAGGTGGCCTTCCCAACTTCATGCAGCATCAGACAAAGGTCAAAACCCAAGGAAGGCTTTGAATGTTCATGCTGTAACTCAAAATTTTCCTATGGATACTGAACCAAAACCTACAGAAGCCAAAGCAAGTCTTCCCATTGACTTTAAAATGCTTGGGATCCCATGTAAAAGAAAGTTAAGGTACATACAGATATAGTGTTTCATACGAAACATAGAAGTCTTTTTAATAGTACATATTTCTTGTTTATCTGCACCTGAATTTTACTGTCTATATCTCAATTTTCTGCTATGATGTATGCCTATGAACTAAGGTTCTAGAATCTTTATTTATGCAATGCTCCAATTGAATCCACCAAAATTTTGAAACAGACAAAATGACTGGATTCGGCATTCGACAAGAAAGACGTTTTTGATGGTCACCCATCCCAGCAACCTGCCAGGTTCATAAAAGAAATTTAAGATGAAATCAGAAATCCAAATTCTAGTTTGACTTTGTTCTTATCTGATCACATTCAAGCCATTCAAACTTCCTGAACTGTGAATCAGGAAAAGATTTAAGCCTTCTTGCTCTACTTCCTATCCCCAGCTCTTCACACAGGCATTGCTATACACGTTAAAATTATTACCATTCTTCTCTATCTGCGTCACAGTTGCAAAAATATCTCATATCCAGACAACTTTCTTCCAGTCCACATGCACACTGCTGAATGCCCGGAAGAGATCCTCCCCAGTAAAGATGCTTTTCATTGGCACGGCCAACCCACCAAGCAAATGGCATTCCATCTGGATGAAAGGGAAAAAGAGGAGGGAAAAAGAGAAAAGAGAAAAAGAGAGAGAGAGAGAGAGAGAACTTGATAAGCAAATTGGATTCTCCTGAGAATGAAAAGAGAATGGAGGTGGACATGTTAGATAATACTGAAAGAAAAGATGCAAAGTAACAAACAATAAACTTTGCCCAAGTTCCATTTTATGGAATACATGTTGAGAAAGCAACTCTTGACATGTGAACCCAGCACCACAGTCTGCACCTGCTGTGTCCAGTGTTTCTGTGTGACACTGTGGGGGTGAGATCTGATCACTGAAGCAGCCTGAAGACAATTCTCCTGCCACGACTCACACTGCACAGCTGTCTTGTACCACACAGTATTGGCCAAGCACCTCTTGCAGAGTCAACTAGTTATGAAGATTGGGATTTCTTACCTTAAGACCCATACACAAAGAACAAAAAACACCAGAAATAACACATGAACTGATCTATTACTATGGGCTAAACACAGTTCTTCTCCAAATTAAGACCAAAACTTCTATCCACTTCTAAGGTAGCAGGACTAGAAAATTTAATGTGCTCTCCGAGGGTGGAATTTGCAAATGTAAAGCTCCATAACATATTAAGACAGGTAGGACATAAGTGGGAAAAAACCATTTACCTGCTTGGGAGTCAATTTATCTCCGTGAAGCTATTTGCTATCTATAAGAGCTCTAAGATCTAGGTATTTATACAGGCCAAGATAGTTTTTTGTTTACATTTCAGAATCCGTTATGCAGCAAGCATTAAGTATTAGTAGTCAGATACAGTAAGCAGAATCAGATGTAATGAAATTCTCAGATTAACATTTTCTAAGACTGCCTTTGTCTTTCAGCTCAGATAACTTTTTCATTGACTTCTTAATCCTTAAATCAAGAAATGTAATCAGTTATACATACAGGCAGATGGCAAAATTTAGCAAAATTGACATATCAAGACTTTTTTTGTCAAAGGAGCTTGGAAAAATAAACTACACTGCTAATGTAGAAAGATGCATCAATTTATTCTTCTGCTTTACTAACATTATTAGTAGGGAGTATTTCTCATTACAGAAAGCAAGAAAGTCTAAAATATGAAATGCAATCAAGGCTAACTGTAGAGTGTAAGGGACTAATTAAAATTAGTTTTAGAATCACTTGGCAAAATTAATTCATATTTATTATCCTTCTAAGCTTAGACTGCTGAACTGTAAATTCATAAAAAAAGGAAAATAAAAATAGGAAGAGCAACTCCATTCTCACGATACCAACAATTAACATGTGATAAATTTGACCAATACCCAGAGGTACTCATTAGAAAAACACAATTCAAGAACATCTAAGGATTCGTCTTACAAAAATGTACACACTCATTTCAGGTCTCATATTATTGTCAACACATTTGCGCTTTCTTTCTTTTCTATTCAGCTGATTTGCTTGCAGAAGTTGATTGCTGCAGCCAGTGAAACAGTTCTATACTATATTATTGGAAATTACTTGGTAAAGCTCGGAATAGTAATGTTAATTGAATAAAAGGGTGATTTGTCTAGGAGTAAAAAAGGATATTATACACAAGTACTTAATCTAATTCTAAAAGTGCCCATTCTGGAAAAAAATATTTAGATAAAGATAAATCCTTCAGGCCAACAGAAAATAATGGTATTCATTAATCAAATACAATCTGTGTCAGATTCTTTTGGCAGAAGTCATTATATACTTAAACATAACAGTGAAATAAGCAATCATACACATAAATTAAGAATAAGTAGCTTTCTAATGTCTTTCTGATGTTAGATCTGTTGTTATTTGTTTTATTGAGCAATACCAAGCAAACACATGCACATTCAGATTTATTATATATACTGGAGAAGTGGTAGAGTTTGAGTCATTTACAACTAAATTAAACATAGTGCTAAAAAATAGAGCATTTCACATTATAAGGAACAGTCTTAGAACGTCAAGAGAACAGACTATTAAAAACCCAGTGTCTTTTCTGAAATTCTATTTATTAGGCAGAGTTCTGCCACCCGTTTCTCAAGATGAGTAAATTTTTCTCCCTAACTAGCCCCTTGGAAATCAATTGTAATATTAAGGAAAATTATGCCCTGATTCTTCAAAACTCTTTTCCACATGCTTAGTTTTTAACACATGAGAAATCAGAGCTATTTGGCAAAGCTCTTAAATCTAAGGTACTTCAGCAACACCCACAGTGTTTAGGAATTCTGAAACATATATTGTGTGTCATATACCTGCAATGCTGAAGTAATGCAATATTTCACTACCAATGCCAATCAATCTATCTCTGACTTCTTTCCAGAAATTTTATACCATTATGCCTTGGCAGAGCTGGAGGGTGTCTTGCACTGAGATTGAATTTAGTGGACTTGTGTTGAATAGGATTCTTTCTCCTAAGCCCAGAGATTTGTTGCAATATCTTCACTTCTGTAATCATGGTATTATCATTTTTTCAATGAATTATCAGTTCTCCACCATCTCAAAATGAATTAATTTCCTTTCTGTGGTGAAGTCACTGACCAAATCAATGACACTCATCAAGGATTTAACATTTAACCCCATAAGCTTATGGTCACATAGGTCTGTAGAATTCTGCTTTAAAATTTCTAAGCTAAAAAGTCCATTAATAAGAACTGGTACTCATTCTTCATTCTGTGCTTACATTGTACCTAGTAACACATTATTTAGCAAAAAAGGTTGTCAAAAGCCTACACAATGAAAAGTATCTTTTCCACATTTTTGTCTATTTATAAAAGAAAAAACATTCCCTATAATTTTTTTAAGATTGTCTTTTAACTCCATACTATGGTATTGAAGGAGAGCTGAAGGAGCTGGGGTTGCTTAGCCTGGAGAAAAGGAGGCTCAGGGGAGACCTTATCACCCTCTACAACTCCCTGAAAGGAGGCTGTAGTCAGATGGGGGTCAGTCTCTTCTCCCAGGCAACCAGCAGGAGGACAAGAGGGCACAGACTCAAGCTCTGCCAGGGGAGGTTTAGGTTAGTTATTAGGAAGAGAATTTTTATGGAGAGAGTAATCAGGCATTGGAATAGGCTGCCTGGGGAGATGGTTGATTCATCATTCCTGGAGGTTTTCAAGATGAGGCTGGATGTGGCGCTTAGTGTCATGGTCTAGTAACCATGGTAGGGTTGGACTCGATGATCTTTGAGGTCTTTTCCAAGCTGGTTGATGCTACCATTCTATACTCACACACATGTATATGAGGCAATTTCAACCTGAACGCCTGAATTCAGAGGCCAATCCAGAGTATAAATTATGATCTCAGTTAATAATATTTTAAAAGGCTGTTGAAAAAAATGGAGAAAGGGGTAAGAGGAGGAGAACAAGGGAAAACTGTGACTCACAATTTTTTGCAAGGGTTTACCAAGACCTTGTTTTCCTGTATTTGGTTTTTTCCATCACCACATTTTTATAGCCTTTTATATTGGAATTTTTAACACTAAATTGACATAAAAATAAATTCTTCCCCTTTGGCCTTTCAAGCAGGAAAAAAATACACTTTTGATAAACCAAAGAAAAAGTGTTTATAATAATTCTGGTCAAAATTATGAACTAATTGGAGAAATATTTCATATTTAGTGCAGAACACAAAATGAATACATTCTCAGAGGCTGTTTGTTCAGTGAAGAAGTCTGTGGTATTAATGACTCAGAGCCTGTATTGGTTTAAATGACAACTCACACCACTGGGAAAATACACTAATAACACAGAGTGGGGTGAACTCAGGCTGTGCTGCATTAACCACTATGTTTTACCCATTCTTTGAAGGGGATGCTGAGATTTAACAGTGAAAATGCTGCTCTTTAGTTTACAGCCCTCAGTGAGGGTCTTGCAGCTCTGCCCAACCATACGGAAGCAATACCCACCCTCTGAGATGGCAAGCTCTCTGCAATTCACAAACAACCCTGTTTTTAACTCAAGATCAGTTAACTTGTAAAATATAAATTTATGCAGTATGGGTCAGGGAAAAAACCTAGAATCTGCAATGACATGGTTCCTCTGAGCAGTATTCACTCAATGAGCCACCAAGTTGTCCAGATGTTCTTGTACCATACCACTCTGCTTCCATGTGGACACACACCTGTTTTATGACTGGCTTATCTCTTTTCAGCACAGCCATAATGACCATCTAATACTTCCTTTTACTCAAAGCCTTCCCCATGGCAATTATACCAGTTTTATTGTCTGTTTTCTTTTTTAAAACTGTAACCCACATACCACATCCCTAATTTTCAGAGATGATAAATACAGTTGTGTTGGAAATAATAGGTGGTCAAACTCTGCAGTAAGACAGTCACCATTCTGTACTGAGTAGAAACAGTGCTGGACACCATTACTAAGATTCTCACCAAATTTCAGAACAGCTATCCAAAAGCAATGCCAGTGAACGTACCACCTGAGCAAGATCTACATAGTCACAAAGTCTGTTCTTCATTCTAAAATTATTTTGTTCAGTGTAGTTAGGAAAAGTGGAAAGAAAGGCAGTACTTTGCTGACATTTTGTTTATCGTTATTCAGCTTTGCTGCCAAGGTGCACTGCTTTCATACAGAGTCCCAGGCTGAAGTAATTCCTTGAAAAAAAAAAAGAAAAGAAAAAACCCCACACTGTAACATTTGTCTGCTTCTCTTAAGCAGAGAAACTGCTCTCCCTCTGGAGCAGCTGTTATCACAGTGTTCTCTGTTCTACCTGGAGCTGTTAAGATATTCTCACACATGAGAATGAGCAGAAAGAAGGTAAATAAACATGGACCTTTGCTTCTTCTAGATGTAACAGGAGGCTAATGAGCAGAACTGCTGGGCTGCAATGACAGAGCTATGCCATTGCATACTTACAGCGCTTCAGTAAAAGCAAAATTATCATCTACCCTTTGAGAGACAGATTTGAGGATGGGCATAAGGATTTCAAACCCAAACACTTTTATATGCTGAGGAAGATTAAATCTACATCCAAACTAAAATTTTATGCCTCATGAATGTCTCTGCTGAAGGCCAAAGAAGGCTGAAAATACTATCAGTACTTGCATTCTCCTCTGCCAGCTCAGGCTGGGTTGTTTTCTCAATAAATTTCTGGCCAAGTGACAAGTTTCCTGAAAGATGCAAGTTGGACTCCATCCAGCAACAGAAACTATGTGAACAGCTGAAGGCATGCAGGTTAGGAAGAAAAATCAACAACCATCCCAAAAACCAAAAATGCAGAGAAGATTACAGCTTTTAGGGACAAATGACAGAACAGAAAATCTCAACTTTGAATCCTCAGAAGTTTTGCTGAAGACGAACTGGATATCCTACTCTGCTAAAGCAAAAAAAAAAGGCCTTGCTTCCTTTATCTCCTGCTTTCCAGCTCACCTTCACTTTGAAACTATCCCTCTTGCTTTCAACTCATTTTCCTCTTTCTCATGCTCCTTTTCCTTTCCCATTTTCTGCGTTTAGCCTAATTCCTCCAGGTAAATTCAGACAAACAAGCCCTGCACTGCCTTAACAGATAGGCCTATGACATTGATGCATGTCCTGCCACATCCTTACTTTGTACTGGGACCAGAAACCCATCAATGCCCTGGATTCAATTGCAAGTGAATAATGACTATGGATAAACCACAGTGGGCTCCAATATGACCCAGTCTGAGCCAGAGGAGCAGATTCTGCTCAGCAGATGTCTGGACTTTTCTTCCTATGCCATATGTATAGCCAGCAAGAATAATGGCAATAAGATAATGCCATCATTTCTTGCCCTCACACTGCTTAACTACCTCCTGTGAGTTCATTCTCATCCTCATTCACCAGTACCCTCTCACCCATTTTCACTGGAAGGCCATCTCCTAAGTTGGCTCAGTACATACAATGCCCAGGAAATGGTCTTTCGTTCTTAATCAGTTCTTCTACAGAAGTCTAAAAATAGTGAGAGTAAATAGCAGAAAGTGCTGCATTAATGGATTAATAGAGAAGATAAACCAGATCACGTCATCACAGTTCTTTTGAAAATGTTATGGGATACTGATTTTGGGGTTCTCTGCACCTGCAGCAGACCAATACTCCTCAATGGCTCTCTACACCAGAGGAACACAGCAGGAGTCACATTTACAGCCATCCTGTATGCAGCTAGTTACAGAGTCCACTCTCAATTCCCTACTAAAGTCTTACCCATGTTATCTATAAACTAACTGGTTGAGGCACTCTGGGTTTAGGTCACCATATACCACGTGGAATGGAGGAAAGTGTGGAAAAGATGCATGAGTTTATGAGTTTAGACAGATCATATGCACTTCTTCAGAGTTTTCTTTTTAAATCATTTTATAATGGATGTGAAAGGGCTACAGGGTAAGGACAGAGGACTGAACTAATACACCTTATAAAATACTGCAAGGTGAGAGCAGTAGTTTACCACAGCAGTTTTTGTTCTTAAATGCTATTTAAGTTTTCATAGATGAAAGCAATTTCAGAGCCTAAAAATAAGATTGCAGAAGACAGAGGGGAATAGTTGAAGCATCAGAGACTATGAATGGTGCATCAAAGCGTAAACCAATCATTTCACCACAAGAAAACTTGGTATTCAACTATTATTCATGGAAATGTTGAAGTGAGAAAACAATTTTTACAGAACAGTGAAACTACATGATAAGCAACTGTCCCAGGAAAGACTTCCAGGAAGAAACACTTTGTGGCTCATTCATTTACTACTGTTTTCCAGGAATAATAAAGGCCAGATCCAGTAACTGGTATAAATGCATCCAGGACCAGTGAAATCAGGGTTGTGCTGATTTGTACTCACTGAACATGAGGCTGTTCACAGCAAGACAGAATGGTTAATGCTGGAGGGGACCTTTAGAGACAGCTTAGTCCAGCCCTCTGCTTCACATTGTTCTGAAACAGACTCAGGATATAAGAATTCCTTAGACAAACTCTGTGGCTGTCATTGGGACAGGAAAAAGCACCAACTCCAGGTATACATCAACTGAAATACATGACTGAAGGATCTATTTCTAAACAGGCTAAAAAAGTAAAAATAACATATTTATCCTTTTACTCTTGAGCTGTCCATCATGACAGCTCAAGCTCTTGGGATAGGGCATGGGTGAAGAGTAACAGAGGGACTCTACCTGTAGCACATCACACTTTGTGCACTCAATGGAGTGCAACAATGGAGCAGTACAGCAAAGCTCTCAGATCTGCACAGCTCCCAGGCTCAGGTACTCCCACCTGCCTACCAGCCTGAGACTTTCACCTAGAAGAAAGAAACAAGAAAGCCTACAAACCCCCAAGGCTACAGCCTGGCCTAATGGTGGTCTGGAAGCCAGAACGTAACTCAGAGTTGGGTGGAATTAATATAAGTTTTAATCTCATTCTTTCAGGAAACCATGGAAGGTTTGCTGGGTCATTCCTACACTAAAATGCAACTTGATAAACCGGAAAAAGAAAACAGATAAAATGGGGACATTTGGGACATTTAATAGGAGACTAGATAAGTTACAGAGAAACATGCTGTGGAAAGCGATCTTCACTTGGTCCTTTGGGAGAAACTACATACGCTAATAACAGTTCTTCTCTCCTCCTTTATTTTGAAAAGTGCCTGAGTAAAAATGGAATTACCTTACTCAACAGAACTATTTCCTGTATATGCAGTTTTAACTACTAGCATTAATAATGAGAAAAGGATCCTTATTATTTTTTTTACCTCTTCCTACATTGCACCACTAATGCCTGAAATGGACTGTCTTTGGATTTGACAACCCTCCACAAAAAGACAGATTAATTTTGTTCCTATTTACTTACAATAGCAGCTTCTAAGAATAATAAAGACTAGATTCAGGTATAGAGAATCTTTATTAGCAATATTGATTCACAAAGCAATGAGAACACACCTTGTCCTTCAGCTTCCAGGTTAGTACAGCATGGCTGACAGTTAGAGAATCACATCTATTTACACGGAGTGAATCTGATCAGAAAGTCATTGGGACAATGTCATTTCCACAGTGTGCCTTTCTGAAGTGTAACCACTAACTGGTTCCTATAAGTGGCTGATAATAAGTACTGAATTTCATGGCTTAGATTGATCTTAAAGAAATCAGAAAGTATCATCAGTAAATATGCTAAATTTCTGAACCGGAATAAAAATAGAAAAACAGCCAATAGAACATAAAATAGAAGAGATAATAACATATTGCTAATCATTTTGAAGCTGCAATCCCTAATTAAAAAAATTATATGGTTTTCTTAAAACTGCTAATAGCACTCTCAGATATTATTGGGATGGTGTTTCTGTACTGGAAAGAGTCCCTCGGAAAATGAGATCACATCTAAGTTCCTCATCTCAAGTTCCCTGTAAAATCATTTGGGCAAATAAGTATCTTCAGTAAAAAGGAAATCCAGTGTCATTCCCCATACAGCTCTATATAAAAAGCCAGAGGTTTTTTTGGTTATTTTGATGTGTGTTGTTTTTTGATTTTGTAAGGGGAAAAAAGCAGTGTATTTAAATTCATGCAAAACAGCTGTAAAAACCCCCGGTGCAGAGCATGCAATATATTTGCTGTCCTCTGCAAGACAGGCATGGTAAACAACCACAAAATGACAGCAACACCCAGAAAAGAGTTTAGAAAATAATATAGGCACATTTCTGAGCATTGCAGCAATTACGAGCCACAAGGCAGCTTGGACAAGCAGAGTATAAACCACACTATTAGCCTCTCCTCCTCCTCTTCTGTAACATCCCTACTGAACTGAAATCTCACAGGGCCACCTGAAATTAATTGTTTGTGTTTTGATCCCAAAACATGTTAGTTGGCAAAAAACAACACTCAGTTGCACTTATTATGATCATAAAGTCCAGAACAGCAGTGGAGAAAGTCCAACTTTAAGTGCTTTATCAGGAAAAAAACCCCACCCAACAACTTGTCGAACTGCATCCCAGTATCTCTGAGAGGCTACAAGCATTACTGCAACTCATTAAACTTCTTTATAGTCTGATGTGTTACAACACATTACAGAGCAATGGTAAATAAATAACTGCTGATTTGACACTGCTTTCAACTGCAGAGCAATTCTGCTTTCCTCAATGTTACAATTAATGTCAGCAGTTAATGTCTTAAGTGGTGGTGTTGGAAACTTGGCTACAATAAACAAATGCAGTCAAGTTTCAACTTAAGGATAAACCCAAACTGCAGCATGGCGTTAGCTCAGCTGTCCCCATCTCAGGCTGCAATTACAGTTCTGTTGGCCAGAGCAGCAGAGGCACAATTTGTCATCCTAAGGAAGGCTGGAGTGCTGTGAAATTGGGCACTTTGGAAAAATGCAGCTGTAGCAGAACATATGTATAGGCACGACCACGAAATGAACTGGCACCAAGCCAGCATGTAAGGAGAAAACCAAGAGAATGTAAATGAAAAAAATCATAGAATATTGTACTCAGAAGATGCTCCTATTGATATATCCTGACCAGCCTTAAAGGTCAGGATGACAACAACCTGTCTTCTCTGCGGAACTGCTTAATCAATTTGCAGTTCTTTTTGCTTCACCCTGTTAGCAACAGGCTTACATCTTTCAAACAGATCTTCTATTTAGTTTTTGCTATTTAATTGGTCTCAGGTTCCTGGATATCTCTCTATACAACTGTAACAAACATGGGTGTGCGTACATATATTCCTGCATAGACTGTAATGGATAGAATATGAGCTGCTCAGCTGTGCTCTGTAGCTTTACTGTCACTAAGAGAGGTCATTATTCAGCTGAAGACAGTTTTCTGTTCCTGAAGTTGAGGAAGAACTCAGTTGTAGCTTTACCACTGCAGTGAATAGTGGAACAGGCAGAGGCTGCAGAAAGAATGACAACTATGCAACCAAGAGAAGCCCTAGTCCTTCCTCTCTTTCCAAATACTGAATGGGCCTCTGTGTCTTCTGTATTTAATAGCGAGAGAAAGAATCACCACTGGATCCATTTGGTCAACCTACAAGCTTCATGAAGTAAGAATCAAGATCTTTACATACAGTATAACTTTCTACCATAGGCCTTTCATGACAGCTGATGAGACAACCTTTTTGTGGGCTGCACACAGGCTGTGAACCAAAATCCCACAAGATCATCATATATATCACCACCTTTCCTTCCAGCATTAAGGCTCCTTAAGTGAATGTACCTTCCTCAAGCCAAGTATAACCTACTACAAATCCTGCTGACTACTGGTTTGGAGAGATGTAGATATCTCTGTCAGGTAGTGGCGCTTTGGTGGAAGCAATACATCTGAGCATCTGAGGCAGGTAAGTCTCTCTAAGCCTGGTGCAGGATTTTGGCAAGCTATACATTAATATATGCCATTAGAATTCTCCAACAGCTATGCAAAAAGTAACTGGGCTGAATCAGATTGGATAAAATGGGAATCCCTGCGAGCAAACTTCTTTAAAAAAATATATGAGAACCCCTTCCTCCAATCTCTTCTCTCTACACATATGCCTGCATCCATATGTACACCTCCATAATGGAAGCTTTTCTACCCAGATTTACGCTAAGGAATTAATAAATAGAAGTTACACATTTATGGCTGTAATACACTTATAAGGATTATGCTTTTTCCTCACATCTGAAGAGCAGAACAAATGCAAAGGCAAACATTACCCTGATGTATGCTTCATTACAGAACAGACTGCAGAAACAATCAGCAATAAGCAACCTCTTGTAAAGAACAGTGACAACTTCCCTCCCATCCCCTCATCTCAGTATTGCGTTATTTCTTCCCTCCATCAAATAGCATTTGCAATGTTGATGCTGTGCTGTGTATTTTCTTCCACCTACATGAAACTGTTCAAGATCAGGTGCAGATGGCCAGAGATTGAGGCAAGAGGTGTCTGCATTACACTGTAAATTTAGAGATAGAGAAAACGGATATGTGTAAGGAAGCTGCCCCCTAATACAGGAAGAAATGTATTTGTCTGAACTGAGCTTTTTTTCTTCTTCCACATTGTAAAGGTTTTAACCATACAGATTTACTTTTAAATGAAATACATAAATGACTCCTAAACAGCTGGCCTACTTAACACTACTATGTAAACATCTGTTCACATTCATGCATGCAAATAAGAACATCAGCTAGCAAGTCTCTTAGGCTCAGATTAGTCTTTATCAAGTCCTCCCAGTAACCACTGGGGTGGAGGCCAACGACAGTGTGAAGTGGGAGGAAAGGCAATTGAGCTTTTTTTGGAGAACTGATCCTTGGAGAAAGGATGGATGATAGAGAATATGAAAAAAAAATCAACTACATGCTTTTCATTTTTCAGTATGATTGGTTTAATGGAAGTTTTCTTTCCTGTCTCTGCGGCAGTTTCCTACTTCGTCACATATTTTAATAGCTTGCTTTATAAATGGGCTTTGTGTCTAATTTTTATCCCCTTTATTCAAATCATCCTTTGAAAGTGCCAAGGATCCTAGAGAACTAAATGGGATTCTTGACATTGACATGAGTGGAAACAGGATCAGGCCAGCTGTATACCTCATTAGATACGCAATTCTATAGCACCCTCTAAAATTCTGCTGAGCTCTCCCTTTCAAGCAAACAAAGCAGGTAAACTCAAAGGCCATGAAATGCCACTATTACATTTCGGCACTTAAACTGAGGTACCTGATGAAATAGCCATCTTCTTGCCAGGCATCTTAGAAAACTGCAGCCCCTGAGGGATTTCCCCTGGCCGTTACCACTTATTGCAAAGTCAAAGAGAGAAAGCTAAGGTTATTGTTTTGCCTGTGGAATCAAAACATGCTGAGAGAGCATGTTATTCCCCAGACTCAGAGGTTTATTGCGTTTCTAATTCACACCTAAGGTCACCATATGTCAAGTGAGCATGCATTCTGCTGCCATGGCTACTGTCATAATTTTAACTCTAATGCTAAATAGTCCTAGATTGGAACAACACTGTCTTAGAAACAGCACAATTTAGTGCTTATGGCAGAAGGCTGGTCTTCTGATTAAAGAAAAGTTCTAGTTCCACCTTTGGGTTTCTCAGACTCTCCAAAATCATGCAAGTCATTCAGTCACTCTGGAGCTTCATTTTCACATGAGAAAGTCAAAGAACTGAAAGCCTTGAATTAACAAAATAAACAAAGCTAGTATTGCAACAACTGGGTCCTCTCTATCAAGAAAAGTTAATACATTAATCAATCTTTGATCAAATTTCATTTAGCATTTAAAAATACAATATGAGGTTTGAAATCGGTTACTTGTGGCCTGATAGGATCATACCATGATGGGAATGCTTCCTTCTGCATAATGCATTAATGTGAATTTGACCACACAATTGTCATTCCTTGTCATTTAAGTAGTCTTACACTTAAGCAGCCATAATTGTCCTTTGGGTGTTATCTTAAATACATTAAAAAAGAAATTGAATGCTTTCACCACATTATAGCTGGGACACTTTTTCAAAGCTAATTTCTATGTCTGTGAATTATTCATAATACACTTCAAACAGGCTCTTCTGGATAAGGTAATTGACCTTGTCTGCATGAAGCACCTACTACCTTGCCTTGGGATAATTAAATCTATGATGTGGTCCATTATTCAAAGGTAATGTCTTTTCATTAGGTTAGGCAATATATTATCACTCAACTAGTCACCTAATCCTGCATTTAGAGTATTCAAGTTTTCACTGTTTTGTCATGGGTTATACTGATCATAGCAGTATCTCACATTAAGGAGCATGGTGTAACAGTAAGACAGCTTTCTCCTGATAAGTGGAAGCAGGACTTTGAGGACTACAATTTCAAGAATTACTTGGATATTTGCAGCCTCAGTTGGTTTTGCTTTTTCCGTGGATGAAAGCAATAAATGGTATCTGTTCAGGTCAAAACTCAGGTACAACTAATGTACCAGGTGGCAGAAGTTATGCAAATTCACATGCTGCTCAGTGGAAACACTTAAGTGCTGTTGAAAGGTATACTAAATCATATGTATTACACATACATAACACTTCTACAGAGTTTTATTTTGCTGTGTACAGAAACCCTCAGTTGGCCTGCCATCCAAAGATGCAATTAGCCATGCTGCCTGCTGCTCAGGCTAGCTCTGAACCATTTCAGCCTTCCCTGTAATAGATTTATTATTAGGACTCAGTTCCTTCAAAGATATTGCTCAGTGAAGACCAAAGTAACTGATTATATTTTGCATATGCATGGAGTGAAAATCTCGGAGAGAGAAAGCTAAACAGTTGAGCGCCCAACTCTCTCCTGTGCTCCAGCTACTTTGAACCACTTTAGCAGAATAAAGCAGCTGAATCTATTTTAGTCAGTCACTGACAAAATCCTCTTGCATGGGTAAACTCTTGAGTGGCACAGCGATCTGAAGGAGTTCCTGCATCAATCCCTCTTCTAGCTCCAGAAAATGGCCAGAGATAGTATTCTAATTTATATTGCACTACTCAAGTAACCAGGCTTAACGACTCTTCTTCATCCCTCTCTACTTTGGTAGTGCGGGGTATACCTCTCTATTCTAAGAACAGAGTACTGGCTTTTCCAATCTATCAGTGCTTAAGTGTTTAGATGCCGATTGCAAATACTGCATTAATAAGCTATGGATGAACTCGTTAGCTTTCCTACGTATCTGAATTTTTATAATGTTTCTTTGTTTTTTAGTTTGTTTAACATTGAAATGGAATTTAAGGAAAGATGTAATAACTAAGGAGTTAATCCACCATCTTACTTGCCTAAATCAGTATAAATATACCAAATCCAATGGAACTGATCCTGCATATCTTTGAGTTTTGTACTTTTTTAGTTGTACCATTTGTTACTGTAGCTTCTCTCAAGCTATCCATTAATAGAATGTTATGATTATGTTAGCTATTCAAAGCTTTTTAATCATGTTATACAAACACAGTTCAGTCTATGAATTGTTTATCTTGATTAGATATTGTTTGAGTGTTCACTTAAAATTATGAAGCACTGTTTTAGAGTAGAAATAGAGACAAGGGCATCAAAAAGACTTCAAGGTGTTAGAGTGTACATTTACTCTGAAGGCCTTTGGCTGAATTCCTATTTGCATGAATATTCAGGAACAATCTGTTCATGCCTCAGGAACATTTCTACAAAGACAAAAATCTCAGTATTGTGGTCCAGAATAATACTTTAAAAGGATTATGAAATTGAAATGAAATTCCAGTAGGACAGGAAAGAAACAGCTGACATTTATAATTTTCCATCAGCTAAAACAAACTAGTGAAGGGAAGTATTGTTCTAAGCAAGATTACCTGCAACTGGCCTGTCTGCTAAATCATATTTCATAACGGTCGACTGCCTTCCATTGTGTAACCACAGTTGTGTACTACACATTGATGGCTCCTGTCGCTATAATATGGTTATGTTTACCCATTAGTTTGTGCTTTTGTGCCACAATCCAGCAACTACAATATTACAATGGTTCTAATGGTCTGTTTCACTTTGTTCATTTACCTATTAATTTTGGCAATGGCATATTTCATGGAACATAAATTTCATCCTCTGCAAACATGACAACCTGTAGTACAATATGGTCAGACAGATTCTGGAGCTTAGTATGGAAGTAAAATGAACTGTCCAGGGTGGCATTTTGGAAAGAACATACCTCCCTCTGGAGGCATTGGTTGTATCTAAGGTGATTACTTCAGCAGTAACAGGATGTAATTATTCACTCAATAAAATTCTGCCTCTATTAAGTAGGTACTTCTAATGTTCTGCAGATTGACTGGTGGCCCTAGCATGCCTCACAGAGGTAGTAAACAAAATGCAACACATCTCTTTGTCTGAATCTAGAACATAAATGTACACTGGGAAGTGACCTGGAAAGCTGTCACTGCTTTGAACATGGAGGCTCTGGGAAACAGGACCCCAAAAGAGTCAGAAAAATGCCCACTGGCATTAGGTGTTATAGTGGCAAACAAATGGATCAAATGGCCTTTTCACAGACAAAGACAAAGACAAAGGGAGCTGAAACAGAGTCTACTTCAGGACAAGAAAACTTCTCCTAGGATCCCACCCTCTGCTGTTATGTTAGCATTCAGTCATGAAGATGTCTGTCCAAGAAACAGCATCTAAACTTCTGCCATAAACCAAAGTAGTTTCACGTGGATAAAATCTGAGAGCTTGAAATCACGGTGACAGTGGGAGGTAAACAAATGTTAATGTACAGAAAGCCTTGAGCTCAAAGCGAAGAAGAGCAACCAACACTACTTTGTCTTTTACCAGGCCTGCTGATGATCCATTTAGCCCAAAAAGTGAATTACAGCCAACTGTCACTCTTCTTTTCCTCCTAACATATTTACACATATCTACATAAACATGCAAACACATACCTTCCCAAAAAGAGAGCACTCTATCTATATGAATAGACAATTTTATGGACTGTACTGACCATTTGAAACCGCAGTTAGAAGTTAGTATTTAAAACAAACATATCATGAAATTGATGTTACCTTTTCATCAGAACCACTTTTCAGATCTCTGGTCATTTTTTAGAAACAGCCCATCATAGGCTTGGACTCCTCAGTAAAACAAAACTGTCAGATCTGACTTAGGTTCAGTAATACAACACTGAGAAAAAGAACAGCCAGGAATCATTATCATCTTTTCCTTCCTACCAACAAGTGTCACTATGAACATTATGATCACATTGAATGAGACAGCCTGAACAAAAGGAAGAACAGAAAATGGCTACTGATTGTATACTAAGCTACTGAGAGCACTTTTCATGTGCTACAAATGTTAATATATTGAAATCACTACATGCTGTAAATTAGACATGTAATTTAAAACTTTTTTTGGTAAATGGAAGATTTAAGGAAAGGGGAACATGGAACTAAGCATCCTGGATAAAAAGGCAGCACATGAAGCAGACAGGCAATGAATCTAGCACAGCAGCATGTGTCCAAAGATCTATGAAAGACTGACAGGTAGTGATGAAGTTCAATTGTGTTTAGGATGTATAACTAGTTTAAGTTTTTGTTCCTATCCTGAGGAAGAGACAGACATTTCTTTATCTGGCATGGTGAGAAAATATGTACATCTACATCTCATTTTAGCCCAAATTAAGATTTCCTTCTAGCACTAGGACACACCTCTCCCTGTGAAATTAACCACTGCAGCAAAGCAAAATCCTAACACTGCCGGGAGGATGAAGAGGAAGAAATTTGGATGCTTGATTGATGCTTGAGATTGGTGATACTATTCCTGTGTTACAGTGCAGAATCACAGTTTCTCCCATTACCTGTCTGAATATACCAAACATCCCATTATACCCTGCCTGAATATACCATTACCTCCCTTGAGATTTTGTAGGTCCATAAAAATTCACAGAATCACACCTTCATTGCTAAATCACCATAACTGTGTTAACAAGCTCACTAGAAAAAACAAATGTACCTCTAAGAGATGACATGTTCATTCTTCCACTAGTAGCCAAAGGGCAAGTCACAAGAGGTACATACATAAATCTCATACTTGGAGTACAAGACTTCAGAGGTGTTCATCTGGGAGGAAACACTCTTCTTATGGCAGCAGAGGCTTGGCCATTGGTTTTAGAGTGGTACATTCAAATAGATCTAATGGCCTATACTGGTTTCAGGCAAAATTGTGATCAGTCGCAGCTTGATGACTCAATTTTCTTCTCTGCTAATCAAGAAAACTACTTTTAGAGGAGAACTGCATAGATTAATTGGTTAACCTTGCTAAATGCTAATGTCAGAAAAAAAAAGTTTTCTTCTGGGACTCTTGAATTCTGCTCTTAGGAGCAAAGGAAGAAGGCTCTTGATGTTGCTTTGAGTCCTGGACAACTCAGGTGAGAATACACCCTTTGGCTGAGCCTTTCTCCTATCAAAGGGGCTTGGAAGAAAACCAGGCTCAAAAGCTTTTTCATTTTTGATCTCCATCTTTCTGGCCCAGAAGATATCAAAAAAGCCTCTCTAAAGAAGGATTTAAAAGGGTTATTTTCTTTCAGGTCACCACATCTTTCTATCTACTTGTCAAGTCTCAGTCAGATCTGGTCCTCTCCAAATAAGTCTGGGCTGGAGGGAGGTAAACAATTCTCAATTGCTTTCAGATGCTTCTTGGGAGCAGAAGTACACAAATTTTTTTCCCTAAGGTCTGGAGACATTTTCTACAAGGATGCTTGCTTACCCTCTACATTTTTGGGTTTTCTTTTACAAAAGAGTAACAGACACTTAGAAGAGCTCCTTTTATGCTCTCCTTAACACCAGATACTTCATACAAGAGTATTTAGTTTAATATTTTGCTTAGAGAAGGTTCTGTCGCTGTTTGAATACCAAACACTAAGCAACCTCAAAATGCAGCCTTCAGCTGATCCTCATTATTTGTTTTCTCCTGTCTCTCCCTTCACAATTTCAAATATAGAAACTGCATTTTCCATAGGTTATCTTCACACTGTAAGGGGGATAAAATTCCTGGAGTTCAGATTTACAAGCAACGAATCTGAGGTCTAACCTAATCTATACAGGATAAAAATTTGAGTCCTTTTTCCATAGACTTACATTTTCTTTTCTTCTAATTACACAGTATGATTAAGTTATGCCATTGATTATTATGTGCATAGCATCTTAGCACCTCTGTATTCCTGGACAGGTCAGACCAATTATAACAAAATCAGAGCATAGGGGTTTCATCCCATCTGATTTTCCATACATGCCTTGCTATGCACATAATATTTTCCCCAGATCTAAAACAGGAGTTAAATGAACCCAAAACACTCATGAAACTGAGATTGCAGCCCTAAAAGCCTTTCTATCCTCAAAAATAATGTAAATAGAAATGTAAATTACTATTGCTTCACTCATAGCATCTTGGTAGAAGAGGTCAGATGAGAACTCTTCCACTACTATGATTTACATCTTCTATTCCCCAGAATCAGAAAACATCACTCTCTGCACTGGCTGAAATTTGACAGAGAAATTAGTTTAATGACAGTAAGACAGTCTGAGTCTAATGGAGCCCAAGATGCTCAAAGTAGGACAGCTGAATGAAGCAGACAAATGGAAGTGTGATGAGAACAGACTCCCTGCTGTGCCTCTAATGAGGGAGAAGGCACACTTTCCTGATCAGGCAGCAGTCCTGCCTTCTTTCTTGAATGGTGGACAGGTTGCTGTCATAGTTAATTACCTATTAATATAACAAATCATGGATTAGTTGTTTGTTTCTAATGGCCATTATTTATTTTTTGCTAACAATATGCTGAGTCCTGCAAACTGAAAAAAAAATAAAAGAGAATATCAGTGTTCATGATTCAGGGAATAACAGCTGGAATCACATTTAATTATTCTGTAATTCTTCACTTCTTCACACTGTGTGTGTGAATAGCTTATACAACTGGGTCTCTCAAGCCAGAGGTATCATTAAGACATGTTTGGTTCTGGCATGTATGTGCATCTTATAAAACTATCCATTTCCAAACTCTTGTTTGGACTGCAGAATTCCCTGAACCCAACATTCCTTCACTACTGAGCTATGAGCACTTAACACTATCCCATAGGTTTCACAGGTTGAACAAAAAATACCATCACCTTTACTCCAAACCAGAGGTTCTTTCGGATCAAACTAATGTATCACAGAGGTTAAGTAAATATCTTGCAGCATCAGTTCACAGCAATGACTTTCTTACAGCACCACCAATAATAGTGCATGCAATGAATTCCAGGATGCAGGCTCAAAATCTGTTGTCTAGATTTACATTTCATTTACCTGTCCTATGTGTCTTCATTAAATTCCCTGGTCAAGCTTTCTGTATATTGGAACAGAGATATATTCACTTTGGAGTGACAAATTTGTTTTTCAGGTAAAAGGTTTCTTAAAATAATTTTTTTTTAAAAAAACCAGGTAAAAGGTTTCTTAAAATAAATTTTTTTTAAAAAAAATAAGAAGTATAATTCCAAAATTGCTCCTCTGACTTGAAGAAAAATAATCATTCAACAGAGGGAAAAATGACCCCACAAGAAGCAACAGAAATACCCAGTGACAGCTGAAGTGAGAAGGATGTATTCCTCAGAAGCAAACAGGAATTACCCATACAAGCTTCTTCCTCACTACTCTATCAGTCCCCACTTTGAGAAGTGTTTGTAAATTCACCTGACACCCTGTGCTTAAAGTAAACACAGATAATGGTGCTCCAGGGTTCGTCGGAGTAGTCCCAGGAGACTCAGGCCTTTCTTGTATCACACTCCAGAACTACGTCTTGTAGCATTATAAGCCTGCCCTCTCCTGCAGTAGGGGTTCAAGGACAGAACATGCTTTCCTTTCACTGGGTTAGAAGCCATCCAGTGTGAATGAACAAGGATTTCTTTCCATGTTTTTCCAATCATTTGGCCTCTTGGCTTCATTTCAATCTCAGAGAAACTCAACAGATCTGGATGAGAAGTAATGCAAGCAGCTGCCATTCCTCCTTTGGCAGTTCAGCACACTGTAGCTCACTACCGGTCAGGAGGGATTGTATAGGGCAAGGGAAGCAAAAGGCTCAGAAATTGGCATAATGGTATTTCCCTACCCACAAGCACATGTATCCTAGATGCCAAGTTACCTCCTCTATGCAGCATGGTTTTTATTCTGCTTAGATCATCTGCATTTTAGTCAGCTGCACACTAAAACCAGCATAGCATCTTTAAAAATGGCCTCTAAATCTCTCCCTACAAATAAGGGGGCATGTTGCATTACTATGGTGAACTCTGTTCAAAAGACTCTAAATATAACACAAGTTATCTAAAATTGTGCTTGTGAGAAGCTGTCAGCACTGCCACTTTGGAGGGGAGAGACAAGGTATGGTGATGGAAACACAGATGGCAAGTCAATCATTCTCAAGAAAGGGATCCTAATTACCCAAGAATAATCACAGTACACAATCTACACCTGCCACCTATCCCCCACTCCTTTCAACATAAGCCACTTTTTGAGGGCGGACTGCCCTGTTCTATGCTATTTTGTGCAATGACAAATAGTCTCCTGGTAATGCAATAACAATTTAAACTTATTTTGTGCAACAACAAATAGTCCCCTGGTAGTGCAATAACAATTTAAAGTACCTGGAATGATAAACTGGAAATTATATTTAAAAGGCATAAAATAATAGTGAGCAAAACCCCATTGGAAAATGACTGCTTGTTATGGGTAATTTTATATCACCTCATGATACATCAATGTAAAACACTTCAGAAACCATGTTTCACACTCCTTTCTTGATAAAGATTTACACCACTCTAAAAAGTGGTGTCCCCACTACATGAAGCCTTGGTGCAAACCACACCTTAAACATTGTGGGCACCTCTAGGGAAAAAAATACTGTGAAAAAAATAGAGTGAGTCAAAGTACAAGAACAGTAACTAATAGTACTATAAAAGCACTAGATGAGCACAAAATTGTCACAGCCGCAGAATTAATTCTAAACTGAAGTCTAAACTCGGAAATTAGGACACATTCCCTGCTGTGAGGTAGCACTACATCTTTCCCTCCAACAGGGAGTTACAAAATGCAAATGCAGTAGTTCCCCACTAAGGGCAAGCAGCTGCCTGGTGTCAGTGTTCACAGACCTGGTGATGGCACTTGGTGCAGCTTGGCACCGAGGTACGGGTCTAACTGGGAGGCAAAGGGAAGAAGAGGAGGTGGAAACCTGTGTGCAAGACATAATAGTGGGACTTGACAGACCATAAGACAGACAGGCAGAAAGTTCAGGTAAGAGGCATGTAGTTTAGGGCAGATGTTTGAAATCAAAGCTGAAGCTGATATGGTGTGGGAATTCTACTGGAAAGACAAAAAAATAAGGAAGAAAGCAGGAAACCTACATTTTTACACATTCCTATTTCTTTGATTTTGCTCTAAGACTGATCTTTTCTCAGTCCGTGACTACACGAATATGCTATGAACTTGACAGACTGTCAGGCAAGTATTGTAAAGCAAGCTATCCTGCCACTGATACAGCCATCACTGTGCTAAGTCCTTGATAAGGTGGATGTGAGGCAGCTTCCCAAATGCTAAGCCTTTGAGTACACCCACTGCCATTAGAAAACTAAGCAAATTCAGTCAGAGCTGAGGGTTTGTTTAGTTCATGAAGTGTTTTCATACCTTCAAACATCTCATATGTTAACAGATTAATTAAACATGCATCTACACACATGCACCTATCCTTGTACACATACTCTTTTCTTAGTTATTGCCTGAGATTCTCCATGAAGCATGGAAATTGAAGCCCCAAGGGGATATATGTCTTTCCATATTCTCCAAAACCAGACTGCACATTTACAGGTAGCCCAACCTTCCTGTCCACCCCCTCCTCTCCTGCTCTCTTGACTTGGTCTCTACTTCTAAGGATAAGGTGGTGGCAAAGTCTGCAATCTTCTCCTGAGAGTGTGGATGACTTCCCTAATTAATGCCAACTGTCATATTTGCTCTGGTTATGTGAGTGTCTCTCCAAAATGCATGAAGTCACAAGAGACTTGCAATTACTGGTCCTATAAGTTTCATTTGCCAGTATCATGAGAAAGTCAGCTATTCCTTTGATGAACAGACATCTATTCTAACATTCACAAACTTCCTGAAAATCTGTCTGATGGCAGAGATGTATAAAAACGCAATTCAGGGCAATTTAATTTTTGCTTTCAAAGACATGCTTACAGCTAAGCCATAGTACGACAGTGAGAACTGATAAGGCTGTTCCAGACAGCAGGAGGTGGAGATGAGTAAACCCCTTTGCCAACTGCCAGATTGCATGTCTGACACATTGCAGATGTAAATCCAAGTAACTCAATGGGGATACTACGCTCAATCACACCCGCTGGGGATGTGCCTGTGTCTTCAAGGCAAGAGGGACTATTTCTTTATATAAACTGGAGCAATTTTATACAAGCCAGGAGCCTCTCTGGGTTTTTCTCTGAGGCAGCCCAAAGTGCATGGCTTGTATGCTTGCCCCATGTCAAAGCTGTGAAAGTCAAAATTGCTACATAACAACACACATCTTTGCTGAAGAGTAGCACAATGAATGCAAAAGAAAAGAGAAATCTTATTATTGCTTCTCTGTGAAACATGATAATGTTTAAATCCAGAAGACAAGGATTTGGTGTGTTGGTGCTACCAGCTGAAATATCCTAATCATGCATTCCAACTCCTTGGGAAAAAAAAAAGAATAAAGCCCCAAACAAGAGAAAGCTCAGAAATGGATTAGATTTCTTGCAGAAAGGGGAACTTTTATAGCTCTGTAAAGATCAGATATACCTCTGGGAGAAGCCCTTCCATCAAGCATTCACCACTTGGCTCAGTCCAGAGGTATTAGTGAGTGGTATTCAGCAAGATGGATTAGGTCAGGTAATGTTTCCTGCAGGCCTATGAATGCAGTATTGTCACCAATACACATGCACTGTATACTGACTTTGAAGGAAGATCTGAAGTGTGGTTCATTAACTGCAATTACACATTATGATACCCTGGCAACACAGAGAGAACACAGTGCTTTAGGCATTCAAAACCCTAGACCAAATCAAGAAACAAAACCCAAGAGTTTTGATTTTTGTTCTGTTGCTCTGGCCCCAAATCAAACTTCCTCCAGCCACTTCTGGGCATAAACAACACAGCTGAGAACTTTCTGCAGCGAGTCCAGCAAAACACCCTATGGTTACCCAAATTTGTAGCTCATCTTCAAGTTTAGGAGTGGAAAGTCTTAGAACTCTTCAAGACACTTAGAGTGTTCAGCAGCAAAATATAGGAGCAATTCACCTCAAAATTAATATCAATTAATAGAGCTTTTAAGACTTTGGGGAAAAATAATGCCTAACACTTAAAAATATTTAATACTCAGCTAGGAACAAATTACTCGTATCTCGTAATTTCAAGAACTGAAATATTTTATTTTTGAGCATGTTCTACATCTTGTCAAACTCAAATCTTTAGACTACTGAGAAACTTCAGGATGAAAAATTAAAAGTGTAATTAAAAACCATACAAAAAGAAGAAAAAAACAGGAAAAAATTATGGTGTCTGCCACATACACACACTGGATTGTAATTTTTTCTGATTTATGAGCTGGAGTTGTAGTAAAGAGTAATGAATTCTGCATTTTTTCTGCGGTTCAACTGTCAGGACCACAGTGGCACTGCAGCAGCTGCAAGAGCACAAGCTGGACTGCTGGACACCACCACTGTGTCCTCTCCCTTAAGCAATCAGAATCACAACTTTGGTCCTTGACAAGGGGAGAAGGAACTGTCTGTCTGGAACCGTCTTAGCCAATCTGCAAACTGTTAGAAAGCTTTAGCCCTGAAGATGAACAGTTTACATACTCTTAGTTTATACAAAGTTATCACTACATTTTTGTCGCTGTAGTTTTTAAAGGTTTGGATTCTTAAGAAGTGTTCTAGCTTTATAGAGGCCCCACATAGAAGAGGTATCTCAAAACACAATCAGTGTATGTTTCTGTGTACACAGGAACAAGTACCTCACAGAAACGTGCAAAAATAAACACATGCAGACCTGTTCTAGTATTGTTGCCTTCAGACTTAAAAAACCAGTTTGGAAATAATCCCTGTGGGATTTTATCTTTATAAAATGTCAAGTGTGCTGTGGGATACAGAAACCAGCAACAGTGCAAGTACTTGTAAGACATCAATTCCCCCTCTTTATGAGCAGTTATGCCTGCTTTTTTTCCCCCTTTGTGTTCTACCCTGGGTGCTGATATTAACATTTCATTCTTTAAAAAAAGATTAGCAGTACAAGCAGTTCTTGGCTGGTAAATTCTGGTGAAAACAAAAGACATAATTCACAGCTTTTAAAAATAAACTGACTGTAAGGCATCTATTACTGGATCCATAAACATTCAGTGTTATAGTAACCTTGTTGGAACCAGGAGGTTTTTTGATACATCTCATTAGGCAAAGTATTTTTAACACAATAGGAACTCCCATTGCAAGCTCCCCTTCAGGCTTTCTGTGGGAATTCTTCTAACCTACTAACAAATGTAAGAGCTGCTAATAATGAAAGAATCACCAGGACCATACAACCATTACAAGTAACCAGAGGAGACTTCGAAGACGTTCAAACCCCTGCCCTTAATGACATTCATCCCTCCGGATAAGTAAACATAAAATTCTGACATCAAGACAGAGTTGAGAGGAAGGCAGACAACCTGAGTAGCCACTGAAAATTTGGTACTGCAGAGAAACATAAACTTATCAAGTCCTCTGCTTTCTTGTTTCTGCTACATTAAATCAGTGAAAAAAATATATTCCTTTTATTGTGAGGGGAAAGCTAAGTTTTGTGCCAGAAACTGTACTACCAAGCAGCTTAAATATCATATTCAGGCCTGTGGGACTCAGAAGAGGGTACACGTCTCACCTCCATAACATCGTAAGAGTCTGGAGCAATCTGGATGCTTTCTATCTTTAATATACAGCTAGAAACTGTCAATGAATAAACACATCTGTTTGCCATCAGCTAAATAGAGTTTCCATATTTTCTAGGTAGCACTTTCCATTGTAGAAGTTTTCAGTCTGTGCACGCACGAACTTACAAAGTGGAAACTCCCCCGCAGAGCTCTGACCCTCTTGCACCAGAGGACAGGCACTGCACAGTGGTATCCAAGAAGGTAAAAGGCTTTTCCACTCTATTCTGTATTGCTACTATTAATTTTGTTGTTTGATTTTTTTTTCTCCTCAGTTGCAGCATGGCCTGTACCTGCTGTAAAATCAGTAAGAGTTAAGAAGGAAAGATTTGGGTTCGTGGTACTTACTTGGGGTATTCAGGAGACGTGACTTTTTGCAGTGGTAGGCTGCCTCCTGCTCACAGTACTCTGCACTGTTTATCACAGCTTCAAGCTGCTCTGAACTGCTGTTGTAGTTAAAGGACATGGTGTACGGCTTCTCCGGATAAGCTCCTTGGACTCTGGTCAGCCTTGTGTTGTTGTGCTGCACTGCAGTCCAGATCTTATCTTCTGTTAAATGAAAAACGATTGAATGGGAAGTTAACAGCAAAACACTTTCAACAAGCATGGAACAAAACCCAATTGAAATCTAACGCTTTGCTGCATTGGAGAGAGCAACAGCAGGACCCTCACCATCAAAACAGTCACTCTGTGATGAAGACCAACAGGTCCTCATTAGAGGTCAGTGTGGCCCACAGAGATGTTTCTCCCTGAAACAGCTCAAGCAAACACTGCGGTGCCTGCTGAGCAAGAGAAAAATTACAAACTTCCCCGGAACCACGGGAGATCTTCAGCATTTTTGACTGCCAGGTATCTGAATAAAAATAGATACCTTTCATCTGGCTTTCTCTCTGAGAGAAAAGACATAATAATATTGCTCATGGGGGTAACACTCATCTTTTGCAAATACAGCTGTACTTGAGAGCACAGCCCATGCTGTTGTAGCAGCAAATGGAAGTGGAGAATTGAGGCTGGTGAGCTTGCACAAACTCAACACAAGCAGAAAGCACAAACTCTTGCCAGAAAGCTAAAACTGAGAGTATGTGCTTACCACCCAGTTGGAAGTTAGATAATTCATTTTACTCAGTTCTCAGATTTTTCTACACATAAGTTGAGTGATGCCCCACTTGGATGATGGTACAGAACACCATATGATTTGGCATCTGTAGTTAACTGTAAATATTGATGCTTTCTCATGCTGGGGAGCCCATTCTCATTTCCTTCACCACATTTACTGGCAGAGAAAGGGATTTTGTAGGTGATATAAAGTAGAATCTAGGCTTAAGCACAATCTGCACCCTAACAACCTAGCTCATGACCAGCATTGGGGTTGGCATGATAATGAGAACACCACACTTAGAAGCAATTAGCTTATCAGGGAGGCTTTTTCCCAGCTGGTTCTGGGATATCAATGGGCAGGGTAGCAAGGACAACCTGAATGACCAATTTGTCAAGCCGACCTAAACACAAACTCTTCAATGAGGATCTACAGGACTGAGCCCTGCCTGTGCCCCACACTGTTATTAAGAATCACATCCAGTAAATTCTCTCCTTATCAAAGACCCTGCTTGCCTTGGGAGGATACAGGGAAAAAATTTAAGGCAGTAATTTTTAATCATTTGATGAGAGGGAGATTTCAATCTCCCTTGCAAAAACATACAGTTACAGAGGAAGAGGCAAGATCTAGGCAATAGATTTCTATTTTGTTATTTATGCTTCATCAGGCAAACCCTGTATAACACTGAACCAGAACTTTTCTAAGCCGATCTTAAAGACTGTGCATTTAAGCATTCAGATAGCTTTTCCAGATTACCTGGCCTGAGTTCTATCAGAGCTTTCCAGTTACACCCCAATACACTGGCAATGACAAACCCAGTAGCTCTGTGGCCACTGCAATGCATTGCAGTTGAAGTATTTTTCATTGAGCTACAAATATCCCACAGATTACTTCAACAGAATGTTAATAGATGTATAAAAATCCTAAATGGACTATCCGTGCAAATACACTCAGGTGATTTAATGGATAGTCATTATGGAGGCATTCAGATGACAGGCAGGTAACAACAACCATCTGGAGACTATTTGAAGAGGTCTGTTCCAAGACCTGGCTGCAAGTTACAGAGAAATTACTCTCCCAGTAATGTATGGCATTAACTGTAAGGATGCTTTACACACAGCAAACCACACATTCACTCACAACCCACTTATCATTTATGTGATTGTAGACAGAAAGAGTTTGCTCATAGATCTACAATTCTGTGGTTCCAGTTGACTTTAGGATGCTACTGTGGATCCTTTGAACTGGAGCTCAAAGAAACACTGCTGCAATGTGTGATATACAGAAGCTAGAATAAAATAATTAAAAACTACTACAAATTTATTGCTTGTAATACATGTCCCAGTGGTTGTAATCACAGTCACACTGTAGCAAAATCCCCTGCCCAGTCCTGCACATATATTGCTTCCCACACAGCCTAATTCAATGACTTCATCACAGACATTTGTACATCTTAAAGCAGTGATTCTTATCAGCCAGACTCTCTGTTTGCTTTTGTTCTCTCAAGGATTGACAAGAACAGACTTTTCAGAAGCAGTTGAGGGTGAGTTAACTTTTCTCTCACTGAAACAGGTAGAAGTTTAACCTTTGCCTTAACTGAACTAAAAAGATAAACACCAAGTTGCTGACAATGTAGGTGAGATGAAAAAACAGGATATGATGAAATGAACTGGTTGCTGAAATTCCAGATGGGCCATCATGAAGCTCCTCCCCACTGAGAGTTCTTAACATAATTTTAAGAAAATGCAGTAAAATTAATGCTCACAATAGTGGTTACAGTGCTGCTCAGGAAGTACAGCAGCCTAATGCTAGAGTTTCAGAGTGGTTAATACTAGTGTGCTTTCTAGGCTGTGCATCAGGAAAGGTGCTCCGTGGGTACCTGAAAATCCAAAAGCATCAACAGCTACTAATTTAGAAGCAAAGAAGGATTACAGCAAAAAATTTAGTAAAAGTAACATAGCATTAAACTGTCTTCCCAAAAAGTGTTGGAAATTTAATTAACTGACATGTTTGAAATGAGGTTGGACAAGACATCAGCAAACATACTGTTAGCAGCAAGCACTCGTTAACAAGTGTGTTGGACAGGCAATACAACAGGTCTTATTCTTATTTTACTCTACAATTGTTCATTAATTTTCAATGGTCTTGTTATCATTACAGCTGCACTTAGCTGTTCCTCTGAGATCTGAACTCTGACATTCAGGAACTGTTTTTCATCACAGGATCTTTTAGAAATAAGAAGCTAACCAATTTTCCATCGTCTAGTTTGCAAAAGGAAAGGAAAAAACAAGTTTATTTTCATGCTTAAATAACTGCCATTTAGCAAGAACATCAGAATGGAGAGTTACAAAAAGTTACAGCAGAAGAGAATAATCCTGGAGTTACATTTCAGAGATTTCCTAATCTACACATGCCTGATCTGTTATGCTTAATACTTCTACAGATCACATCTGTGCTTTGCCTCAAAGATTCCCTCTATGCTTCATCTTTGAAGTAAAGGTAACTAAGAGTTCAGCTTCTCAAAAATGATATATGTTTGTCCCATTGATCTAGTGAAAGGAAAGTCACAGCCACTAGCAAGCAAACCTCTGGGATGGCAAAAGCAACTGTCATTCAAAAGTTTGTTTCTTTTACCTATGCACAGTTAGAGTAGAAAGAGCACAGAGAAACATATTCCCTGCTATCTTCTTTTATTTGAAACAAAAAAAACCAAACCAACCAAAACCACCAAAATCCCCCAAACAAACCCAGAAACAATGAAAGAGGCTTTAAAATCTTGGGAGTCTGGAAGGAAGTCTGTAGATCAGACGGGTGGCTCAACACAACACAGATGCAAGACCAAAGCACTGGTGGCAACAAGGTAAGGGAAGGAAAGGAAGAGAGTTACATTCAGCCATCTCAGTCATGCTTCTTCTCAATTCCCAAGGAAAGAATAAGCACTTCCATTTCAGAAAGAGGTATGTAAGATGCAGAGGAGCAAGGTAATGTGCACAGTCACACAACAAGCTGCTGGAAGAATAAAGGATTACATTCACATCACAGTAAAAAAAAAAAAGTTCCTTCTTTGAAAATGACACACTTTTGATTACATGCAGCAAATGAGCCTGAAAATGATTTTTAAAAAGACATTGAGGTGGTGGAGTGAGTCCAGAGATGGGCAGTGAAGCTGGTGCAGGGTCTGGAGCACAAGTCCTACGAGGAGCAGCTGAGGGAGCTGGGCTTGTTTAGCCTGGAGAAAAGGAGGCTTATCACTCTCTACAACTACCTGAAAGAAGGTCATAGCTGGGCCTCTTCTCTCAGGCAACTTGTGACAGGATGAGAAGACACAGCTTTAAGCTACACCAGGGGAGGTTTAAGTTGGTCATTAGGAGGAATTTCTTCATAGAAAGTGGGGTTAGACATTGGAATGGATTGCACAGGGAGCTGGTGGAGTCACCATGTCAGGAAAGACTGGACATGGCACTTAGTGCCATGGTCTAGTTGACATGGTGGTGTTAGGTCATGAGTTGGACTTGATCTCAGAGTCTTTTCCAATGTAATTGATTCTGTAAACTTTTTTTTTTGCTTTGGACAGAGCAGAAGAGCCAACACTACTCCCTCCTGCATCTCCACCGACCGAGGGAGAGGTAACTAAGACCCAGAGGTCAGTAAATCCTTGAACCATTTCAATACAATACAATGACCATGAGCACCTGCTTCCATAGATCAGAAAATCACTCAAAAATAAACCCAGCATTTCTTCTGCTAGCCATCACCATTCAGGTCAACTCTTTGGCAACATTTAGAAAAACATCATTCTATTTCCTCAAATTAACTTGCACAGGTTTAGCTAGGGCTGCTTCCAGAATACAACTGCTTACCTCAGAATGAGGTCAAGGAATTATACCCTTGTTGCTTGATCAGTGTGAACCCTGAAGCCTACTGACAACAATCTGTGAGCTTGCATTTCAGGCATGGTTCAGGACCTTTATAAGATATGTAGCTGCAATTGTTTTTTCTTTTATCTTTACTCTGTTTTGTTTACCTTATATTTTTAGGCAGTGACACTGTAATCACAGATGCAAACCATGCTGAGTGCCACTACATCCTGCTAGTCATTTCCATATCTGGAAACTGTTAAATTAGACAGATAAGGCTCTCTTTTCGTTTATCTCAACAAAGAAATTATCATTACCTTTTTACATCTGTCCATACTACATGTATTTTACCTGTTTACTCAATTTAATGAGTACTCCTTGCACTTATGAATCTGCAATGAGAATTAAAAAGCTGTTCTCCAGGCATAGGTTACTGTTTATTTTTATCTTCTATTATTCTGTTTTATTATTTCATTACTTTTTCAGCTTGGCAAAATTTCAAACCACACGTAAGCTGAAAGACATTCAAAACCAAGTAGGAGAGTGCAGCCACATCTTCTACTGTATATCCTAGAATAGTTTAATGCAGCCTTGAAAAGCAGATTTCCTAAATGCTTGTTAGATTATTTCCATAATTCAAAGGTGACAATGCTTTAATTTCAGGGTAATGCTACAGCTTTATGACTTCACAGTTTTATTTAATGGTCCAATTTACTAGGACATTATGCTGTCTGTATTTGGCCCTAGGAGATGCTTTTTCAGCATGGGACTGCAATGCATTCAGCACATTTTAGACCCTCTGTTTAGCCTTGCCCATAGTTCTATCATCTTGCTGGAAACCTCCAAGTTGCTTTTGACGGCACACAAATTAAATTGTGGGAAATTAGAGCAGCTGGAAAACTGGCTTTCAATGAATTCTGTATTGTCTAATTCTCATTTTTATTCTTCAACTTGAAATATCCCTGTAGACCATGTTCTACCCATACAAATGGCATCATTCCTTTGTGATTTAGGATGTTTGTCACAAAACAAGATTATTCAGACTGATTAAATTGCCAACAAGCCAAACATATGGTAAATGCTACATGAGAGAGGGAAAAATAACACTGAGAGCTCATACAATGCATTCATTTCATGGTGCTCTACATTGAATGCCAAATTTTGTCCTGAAAGCTGTACCTATAACTACAGAAATAACCACAAAAAAAGACAGACTTTCCTCCTTAAACACTCTAATACAGTGGCAGTTTAACCCAGCTGCTCTGACATACACCCCTCAAAGAGCACACAAAGACAATTTCTTATACAAACAGCTTTAATTCACTGACTCCAAGAAAGTGTTTTCCAAGTCTCCTGTGAAACCACCCACTACTGTTTTTATAATCTATCTTTTTTTTTTTTTCTGCTGGCTGAAGAGGCAGTTGCTGACCTAATTCCTACTGCGAAGTGGACACTTCTCCACTCACTGCACTTCTGACAACAGTGCAGTCCTCTCTGCCTCAATATCGTTCATCTGGGGTGAGTCTGGAGAGAATCACTTTTCTGTTGTTTCTCATGCCTTGCGGTGGCTCAGACATCTGCATGAGTCTGGCAGACAAGAAGCAGAGCCCACAGGAAACCTGCCATTCCTAGATGTCATATCAGGAGGGTGAGCATGATGTCTGTAGGTGTCCAGCATGGTACAAGACACCCATGTCTGGGGCAAACAGATCCATCCCTTGCAACTGAGACAGCTGTTGCGACTTTGAGAGAGTCACAGCTTACCTCTAACTTCTGAGCATTGCAAATGTGGCAGGAGAGTGATTAAGTTGCAGTAACCTTCTGTTAAGAGGTAAAGGCTAGAGGAAAATAGCTAATGTTCTTCCATCCTAAAACATCTTTGGGGGTCTTCTGCAAGTGTGACAATGAAGAAGGTCTGCTGTGATGCTTATCAGAAACACAAGTCTGCTGAAAACAGCAAGGCAGCTGTTGACAGCACAATGCCTTTGATAACAATATATGCACCAAAGATTTTTCCTTTTGTAAAGTTCTGGAATACTTAATCAAAAAATTCAAAAGAGAAACGTATAAATTGTCAAAACTACACTGTGCCAAAAGGCCTGTAGTGTTTGAGGGGGTAAACTGTAAATCTTTAAGTGCTGCCTTTAATCTAAACAGTAGTAAATAATTTGTAAGGAATTTCCATTTGTTGCTTTCTCTAGTTATAAAGTCAACCACAATTACAGACAGTAAGCTGCAAGGCACAGTCATTAAAAAAAAAAAAAAAGGCAAAAAAAGACAAACAACAAACACTCACTCCAAATACTTCCTTAAGAACTTCAAAGCTATAAATTTTATCTATCTCATTCTGAGAATCTCAGGGAGTTTGACCATTTAAGTTATTATCCCAAAATTGCATAGCTTCTGGTATTAAAACCAGAATTAAGGGCATGACCAACTCCTTCTCTTCTCTGTTCTTGCCTCAGACTGCCTGGTGGCAGCCCTCCTTTCCATGAGAGAGCCTGCAAAGTCCACAGGAAATGTGAGAAGGGCTGAGCCACAGTGTGACTCTTGTATCCATGCAATTTGCTATGCAAAGTAAAAGGAGATGATTTCTTATGTAAAATAGATTAAGAAATTATATAAGTAGATGAACTGAGATTCTTGTGTGGAAACCACAGGAAAGATGGGGATGTCATGGCCAATAATACCATTAGCGCCATGATTGTTTTAGGAACATCAGTGGGGATTTCTGCTGAAAGGACTGAGGTTCAGCTAGCTCTGCTTTGCAGTAATCCATCTCTTTGTTGCTCTAGTCTGCTCCTTATTCACAGTAAAGTGAGTAAAAGCTGAACTGCTTCAAACAGATGACCAGATATCATACTCTAAGTGGAACTATTCAGACACTTAAAATATTTAGGTACTTCAGCTACAAAAACAACTTGCATCCTCCTGAATTCAGCCCTCTTTACATGCCATGGAATATGTACTATATGGAAGAATTAAAGTCTTAGCTACTGTTAGCTGAATGAGAAAAACAAAATAGGAGGCAGCTTATAAGAAATTGCAAGTATAACTTTGGCAATCTCCTTCACATCTTCTTAGAATCCCTTAGTTTGTTCAAGATTTAAATAGAGTTTCTATACAGCTTTTTGAGATGGAGAAAATAAAGCTTTACTTTTCCTGCACCAGAGAAAGAGGCAATATTTGCATTTTGAGAAGAGACTTCAAAACAGAGATGACCCACAAGAAGAAGAGATATATTTTTGTTAATTAATGCTTCTTTTTCATTGTGGCAGTTTCAAAACCAGATCTTGGATGAGCAGCAAGACCTGGGATAAGGACTCATCTTTCCCTCACCCCTAGAGAAAAAAAAAAAGGGAAGAAAAAAAAAGACAAAAAATTTGAGGACTGGAAAATATCTGGCTAAGATAAAATTAACCACTGATCTAGTCATGGCAATTTCTAGGCATTATTGATTTGATAGCTCAGGGTCCTGCATACAGTGAAACAGACTCAGTAAAGAAGTACAGTAACAGAATGACTCAGGTGTACTGTAAGCAAATCTTTCAGATATCAAGAGTGAAATTTACTCTGGAAGAGATGAGAAAAGGTCATTACAAACATTTTTCACACAGGACAGCAAAACAAATACATGGCTGTAGATTGCACATCTATAGACTTTGTACTGGAGAATATGGTTATTAGAGTTTAAGTAGTACTCCATTCAGATCAATAGATTTTTAAGCAACAAGAGAAAAAGAATAAACCTCACAATCACAGAAAGACTGCCAGACCAGAGGTTCAGAGAGTCAATTAGTCATCTTCTCTATTGATTGTTATCAATCTTCAATTAAGTGAAGATTTATTCAACTGGGCTAACTATCAACCAACCAGTCTACAAGGAAAGTTTCTTTCCCAGCACTGGTGGCCATCCATTACCCCACACAGCATGACAGAACACATTTTCTCTGTACTTAATGCCAAAAAAATGTGGGTATAGAGCACCATGGATGATGGGAGAACCCAGGTAAAACAAGCATAACTAGTTTATATTCCCACATAGATAGCCCTGGAAACATGTTAGATATATTCCTGTGGCACTCACCACAATCACCCAAATTAATAACCCCTGCAGGGACCCACTCACATCCTCACTGTGTCTTTCATAGCATCCAACTGCATATGATCATGGCTTGGGCACAAATATTTGGTTCACTTCCCTCACATACACACATATTTGGTGTGGATTCCTCAGTGTTTCTTAGAGTTGAAGAATTTCCCTGTGAAAGTGACTTTGCTTTGTGTATAACGGATATTTAAGGTGAAGAAAACATTATGTTAATAAGCTGTTGTCTTGTTTTAGATCCAGTTTTGAGTCTGTTGTCTTTCACTGTCATTGAACTGTCTCTCTACTCCTGTTGTAAGACAATGCAAATGAGCATCACTTCTGTCAATGAGGCCCAGTCACTTTGAGTCTTTCCAATCTAAATAGCCCTGGATTATTTACTTTTAACCTCCCTTTGTACAGATATCTTTCTATACCTTTAATTAGGCACATTACTGTTCCTGACAACCTCCTATATTTCAACAACATATTTTACTTTTAGCAGAAATAAACAGCCTTAAAGATAAGATCCTTTTAAAGTATTTCACACACTCTTCCTTCTTCTTGACCAACTTAAATAATAGTATGTCATCTGCAATTTTTGTCACATTGCTTTTTCAGCCACTTCTTCAGACAATGGATAAGTACCTTTACCCACTCTAGCATCAGCAGATATTCTGTGACACTACTGTTAAATTCCTTCCCATGCTGAAAATTTGCTTTATATTTTAAAATATTTTTTAATCTTTTTTTTTCCTCCCTTCAAAATTTCCTTTCCCTTATATCTCTCTCTCCCTCTTTGTATGACTGTCCAATTCCCTCTCAACACACAGATTTTTGTTGCTTTCTTCCAGATTTTTGTTCAGCATTGGGCTGCTAAAGCTGACAGGCTGCAGAGAAAACACTGGAAACATAAACACAATAAATTAACTTGTAATGCTGATACTTTCCATATCCACATCAGACATTGGATACCTATGACCAGACACCAGTATGCAAGATAGCTGGTGTTTATCTGCCCTTGTTAATAACCAGCTACAAACCAATTCCCCATCTGTTCAATTAAACAAGTAAGAATTAGAAAGAAATTTAAACAAATTAACATGAGCATTAAAGAAAATACTTTTTTTTTCTAAATGCAATGATGCTGCTCATTTCTGATGATCTGATTCCTTCTTTGAATTCATCCTTCACAGATTCAAGGCACTATAATTCCCAGAAGTCATTAGCTCCCTGCACCTCTACTTTTAAAAGCACTAAATGAGTCATTGCCCTGAATTTTCCATTCTGGCTCCAAATTCTTCAGCCTGAACACGTTTTGGGCATAAAGAGGTAACTGCTTCTTGAACTGTATACAAAATGAAGAACTGCCAGCTGAGTAAAAGAAAAGCTTCATTTAGACCAGGAGTCCACCTCTGCCTCTGAGGGTGAACACTGAGGGAAGCAAAGTAAGGCAAAAGGTTTTCCTAAAACTCATTACCATTTCCCACTGATCTTTGCCTCACAGCTGCCTGGACAGCGAGCTGCAACTAAACCTCCATGTTTAATTGCACCTTCTGAATCTATCAGACAAGCCTGAAGCTTTTCCCAGGCTGTTTTTACCCCATCCATTGATACAGCAGCCTCTTTGCCGTCCTGTGGTAGTAAATTTCAAGTTGAGTTCATTGCATCAGGAAAAGGGAAGTGAACAAAACTCTCCTGCTATCCAATCACTGAAGTGTCCCCTAGTTCCTATATGATGAAAAAAACCCAATCCTTATGTGCTTTCTCTATGCCACACATGATCTCTATGCTTTCCTGTGACAGTTCCCCCCACCATCAGTTTAGCCTCCCCATGCATGGAAGCCATCCACATTCCTGACCATTCACATTTTTCCATTCACAGGAGATGTGGTAGAGATTTATGTCACTGAACAATAATTTCCCTGTTCCTTCTAAGTTTCTAATAAGACATAGAATCTCACATTCAGACTTTCTCTGTATATAGGTACCTTCAGAAAACTATGCAGAAGCATCACCTGAAAAGAGTAACACATTGAGAATTCATTCCTGTGTACATAAAGTTATTTTTTTCCATACCTGGCACTTAATCAATCGCTGTAAACAATTTTTATGAACATAACAATAAGGTATGTTCCCAGAGAGAACACGCAAACTGCGTTTAGATGACACAGAAGCATAAGTTCTCTGGAATAGGAGGTTCTGCCAGTTTTCCCCACCTCCACTTTTCCATAACCAAAATAAGAATGTCAGCAAGTTCATTACAGATAGAGAGAAAATCAGGTATACGCCTTCTGGATTTCTGCCAGATAAAGTTTATTTGAGGAAAGCAAATGCAAGGTGTTTGTCAAAAATCCTACTTCTTCAGCAGAGATAAAAAGCACTGACAATGTTTTGATCACACATATTTATATGATAAATAATAAAAATGAGCACATTTCCCATCTTGGAGATCAAGGAAGGATATTCAGACAGAAAGGTGAAAGTCTGTTTCAATTCTTATGAGATTCAACAACAGTGAAGGAGACACATCTTATTAAATATTTGTTACACTTGAATAAAAAACATACTTAATAATTAACTGGTGTGCATTTAATTAACATAATGATTGCCCAATTAAATAAAAATGAAAATTTAATTTGAGACGCTTTAAGTACAAGGAGATTAGGGATAAAATATGAATATCCTGAGTCCTCAGTTTTCAGCACTGAGTGTGGAGGTGATATGTGGCAAAGTAGCTCAGTTAGAATTAGCAATTTAGAAAGGGTAATAAAACATTCTTTCATCCACACCTGGCCACAGGAAACAAAAAATGCCAAACAGGAGACAGTCTGAGAAATTTCATCTCCATTTCCAAAATGAAAAGCAGAAAGGGAGCCCTATACCATCTATCTCCATCCACAATAAGGGCTATGTACTCTTTTCTCACATCCTTGCATGACAGCTCTATATAAGAAATAGGACCCACTTAAGGGGAGAAGTTGTCAGACAGGTATATTCATTTGAAACAACTTTTATTTCAAGGTTACAGAATTGTAAGGTTAAAAAGCCTCAACCAAGAGGTCACCTTGCCAGGCTTTTTCTTCACTACCTGTTTTGTTGGTGTTCTTCCTCCTAAGATCATCATGTGTTCTCCTCCATACAAATACTAGGAACAATCAAGGTTTCCACTCTCTGGGATGTCAAAGGCAGCACTCTTGTATGAGAGGAGGGATTGCTGCTTAGGTCAGACTACGAAGGTTTACAGCTAGGTCAGTGCAAGGAGTTTAATAATAATTTCCAGATCTAGTGTTCTAGTAAAGCAGAGAAACCATTCAGTTACAAAAGAATGCTTTGGGTTCTAAGTTTCCACCTTTTAGTAAAAACCATAAACATAATCAGAAGTTAAGATATTAAGAAGTGCCTTTTACAAGGTGCATATAGTGTTGTAAATACCACTTAGCAACAGTACAAGGTGAGATGAACAAACTTAGTTTAAAAATTTCTTTTGCATGGATCCTGTTTGAGGAAACATCTCCGGGTCAAACCTCAGTTACTCTGCTCTCTCCCCACTCCTGAGCTGTATTATTGATGTGTCTATCACTGTACTATTACAAAGACCTCACAATGATATTAGAGCCAGCATAAAGCACCCAAGACAAGGTCAGGTTATTACCTGTTATATTGCAAAAAACACGGAGTGGTCCAAGCGGTCCACTTCCATCAGAATCGATGTAGAAGAAGCCTGATGTCTTCCCTTGGTGTCGGTAAGCCTCACAAGATTGTTCATAGATAGCTTTAAAAGAAAAAGAGAGTGATTGCACCACAAACAAGGAGAAAGCAGACAGACACGTTTTATGCATGAGTATTGCTTTAATTATTGTCATAATACACTGTTGGTACACAGCTGATGAGCATGAATCCATGCTCAAAATCAGATGTGTGTTTAACTAATTCCTTGAACTTAATATATGCTGGTTTTAAATATACAAGTATTGGCCTTATTTTGGATTAAAGGACGTAAATACTTCAGTAAATGGACATGAACTTTTCAGTGTGCCACATCTAGTTACGGAGTGGTACATATATGCACCCACATAATGGTATTTCAAAGATATATGTACATACACATATGTATATATGATTTATCAACTAGCCATGCACTTATGACTTGTCAATACAGATGACAGGTATTTTTACCAGTCTTCACCTTCCCTGCAGGATAACTTTAACAGGAAGCATTAAAGCCCTATCATGTTCTACTATCCAAATGAAATCAAGCCGTTGTTCCCCAGCAGAAAAGCTCAGACATGATCTCCATCCTAGGTGGTGTTTTTATGCTTTAGACCTAGTTTTAAACAACCAACGTTTTCTCTCTGCTTATCAATATTCTTCTCTTGGAGTATCAGTGCCCATGAAAATCCAAGTGGTTAATAAAACAAGCACAGCAGGTTGCCAAGAGCAAGAACAGAAGAAAAAAATCCCACAAGTCAGTAAAATCCTTGTATTTGAGGCACGTTTTCAGGCAAGATATAACTGTCACTTCTTATAGGGCAAAGAGAAAACTTCTGCAGAGAAGCAGTTCAGAGGTATCAGAAAGTCACATGTATGATCTTGGACCTTGAACGACAATAACCTTAAATCTCATTTCAGGAGAGTTGACTTTTTTTCCACCTGCTTAAACACTTACCCGATTATACTGACAAGATTATTCTCTGTAATAGCTTATGATTGTTCAACTACTTGTCAGGAAATACAATAAAAAACACAGGTTGACTTAGCAGACAGAGCAAGACTTCTTTTTTTCTTCTTATGAAGTGGAGTTATTTGGAAGACACAATAACAGAAATGCAAGCAAACACAATCACATCTAATTTTTAAGTAAGCTTACAAGTGCTATCAGTAGCAGAACACACAGAAACATATTTGGACATAGTCTTTGGCTACTAAAAGGTCAAATCTATCTTTTTCTTGCCCCTTAATTTTAAGAGCACATTTAGTTACTGCACATTTGTACATTATTATACATCAAACAAAGGGCTTACATAGATTGTGAGATACTCAGGGGAACTTGTAAATAAACCATTTTTTAGCCACAGCAAATCTTTTTTCCATGCCTTCCTCAACACTTTGGGCAGCAGAACAGTGCAGTTAAACTTCACACGGCATAATCTCTGTTGTCCTGAGGTTGTAAACATAACTGCAATGTTCCCAGTACTTTTCATCTGAGGGGAACTCAGGAAGCTTTGCAGACTGAGTACAGAGACAGCACTTTGCTGCTTCTGAAATGCAATCCTGGCCTCTCCTGCAGAAGGCAGTAATTGCCCTGCAGGAGCAGGAATAGCTCCTCACTCCACTCCTGTACACACATGGACTCACATCTCTCCTTTTCCCTCATTCCCTAAAAGTAGTTTGTCTAATGAAACAAATTTCATAAGATTTAAATGGTGAGCCTCAACTAGCCTTGTCTAATACTCTGATGAATGCTATAACATAGTTCATCCCTCAGATTTTAATGAAAAATGTATATTTCTTCACTTCTGCCAAGAAAATAGAACCACAGTTTTAGGGGCTGATTCAAACTGGCTATGAATTAAGAGCCTCACCAGTTGATTTGCACCATTCACCAAAATATGCTTTTCCCTTGTACGTTTCTCTCCTCACCAGACATCTTTGGCAGACACAGTGCTAAACAAACACAGCATTACCCTTTCTGGAGTTAAGAAGCTGCTTAAGGTACTCAGTACCTGGTGAGGCAGTGCTTTAATTAGCATCTGTCCTATAATAAGCAGAATAATAAAAGCTTAGTCCTTACAGTCATTAGCCTGATGTAATAAGCACTGTAGGAGTCCAGAATATCTCTAAATTCCCCCTCTGATAGCTGGCCAAGAGTAGATATTAAATGCAAATTAAATAAAATCCCCAAACCAGAACCTATTCTTCCACTATTCACAACCTGAGGGGCCAACAGAGAGTCCCTCGGTCGCTGAAGTGCTGACAAAAGCAGTGGGGATATGGAGGTCAGGAGAGAGACTGTAACACACAATTAAGTAAGCAACCAAGGAATTGTGATTTGATCAATTTGCAAAGTTCTTAAACTGCAGTTCACTTAGTGAATTTGCTGTCATCATCATTACAGGACACTTTATCTTGTCTCATTAGGGAATATGCCAATTGCTTCCCCTGAATTGTTTGCTGCGTATTTTTGAAGACAAAGGATGGTGTGAGGGGTAGAGACATAAACCAAATATGTTGTCACTGAACTGGCACAGCCAAGCTCATACATCATCACAAACTTTTTCTTAAAAGGTGTCCTGCTTCTTCTTGACTGTCATTTTGGCTGATGCTCAAATTATTTTTTTCAAATTAATAAGGAAAGATGTGAAGATTTATCCATTAATAATGCAGGCAGATTCAAACAGAGGTGATCTACCCACCATTAGATGGCCCCTTTGGCACTGCAACTTTGCAAAAAAAGGCTGTGTAGAGCTAGAAATCAGGCTGGGGTGCTCAAGTGGTATAAATCTGAAAGGATGCACAAGCTTCAGTGAAACTACAGTTATGTCTGCCAGAAGAAAATCCATCCTGGTATGTTTTCCTTTCAGTTATATGAGAAATCCAGCATTAAATACTGGGGAGTAGCAGGAAAAGGCTATAAACCTTGAACTCTAGCACATAAAACATATTCCATCATGCCTTAGAGAAAAGTGGTTTTGGTGGACAGTTTATTTTGTAACTGCATGTTGAAAGTTTCAGATGCCTGTATCTTGAGTGTTCGGTACTGTGTACTTCTAGACTGGATGGGGCATTGATTTTAGTTCTCTTTTTTGCTCTTTATTTTTTGCTGTATAATGCATCAAGGAGAAAATTATGTTTGTTTTCCAGTCACTGGCAGATGCCCCCACAGACATTTCAAGTGCACCATCCATTCTAAGCTCTGTTCAACTCCTTTGTGGGCTGAGACGATTGCTTGCTTCAGAATAAAGTTATGCAATTCCATTTGCTGAAAAAGGCTCTATTATGCCAGTGACACCAACTTGAATCTGTCTTTAAGGGTCCATGAAAGATCTCTTTGCAGTCATTCTTCTCTTATGCACTCAGAAATATCACACAAAAGTGAAAACTAGACAGTCAGCTGTGACTGTTAAGACCCCGGAGCCTTAACTTTGCAAACTGCCTTCATATTTATGTTCCATTTTGTGTTAGACTTCTCTGATGTAGGTGGAGTTGTGGTCGTTTTGGGAATAGTAGGAAACAGTCATTGCAGTTGTCATTAAAGAATGACCAACCATTTATGCATATTCAAAAAAGCAAACAACAAATCTAATGATGGATGGTTGACAAATGCATACATTTTAATGGCTAAAAACTTTTGCAGTAATTACACTTTTTTAATAAAGGAGATGTATTCATCAGTTCATTCAAATTAGAACCCATCACCAATTTTCAATCATTATTTTAAAATTTAAAAACCTCAAACAAATAAAACCAAAAATTAATGATTTTATTCCTTTCTGTAAAGTCTTTTAATAGTGTATATGTTTTTACTCTTTTAAATTTGTTTTCAGCTTTTACAATGTTCATCAAAATGAGACTGAAACAACAAAAAATAACATTCTTGATAGGCTGCTCATGCAAAGCTTGTTTTCACATCAAAATACTTTTAAAAAACCATAATTTCCAAAATGAAATCTACAAGTTGTCATTTGTCTCACAGAAGCAAGATCAGCTTTCCTTATCTACCCCTCCCATGTTTTTTTGGGTTTTTTTGGACTAATTTTGAATAACACCAGCCATTGAAGATAAAATTATAGTTTCCAGCAACATATGTTTCACTGAGCCAGAAACACTGAAAATCACAGTTTATGACTTTCAGCCCCTGCTGTGTTTCCTCAGGCCCTTCAGGGAATGAGCTGTGCTGCCACGCAGCAGTAGCATTGCTGTTCCCACAGGCAGGGTGAAGCTGTTTGTTTCATGGACCTGCATTATGCTAGTGCTGGACAGAAAGTGATGTCAGCAGCACACATCAAGCCATGCTACCCCTCTGCAGGTATGGGCTGGACCTCACGGAGAGCTATGGCTGGTAAAAGCATTAGGGTAAACTACAGCACAAGGCACAAAACAAAGTGTAAAAGGTGTCACAGGGCTATTGCTGGTAACTTTCTACTCCAGGAAGACAAAACATGAAACAGCTGGATTCTGAGGTCCCAGATTTAGTAGGGGAAACTGGACATCAGAAAGAAATACCTGTTTAACTTGGTCACAAGGGATGTTTTCTATTGCCTTTTTTTTTCTCCCAAAACCACTTATAGGTTATAACATTGGACCATATGCTGACATTTTTGCTCTACAAGGAATTTTTTTAAGGGCTACTGCTGTGTTTCACAAAGAAATTTAAAATCCTTCCAGAGCTAGCTGCTGAAACTGCTGCAGCCTGAGATTCTAATTCTACACAGCAAGAGCAGCTTCTCTAACTGAGTACTATCTGTGCTCTTGCCTACCTGCTAGGATGAGCTGTGCTGATGGTTTCAGGCATGCACAATACTGACAGAGTTCAAGAGATCTATCTCCCAGCCCCCTATAATCTGTGAAACACATATACCCAATTTCTCCCTCAGGTATCTCTTTCAGCCTTAAGTACCTCAAATTGAACCAGCTTTTCAGATCAACAACTCATCACATCAGAGCATTCGTTTCGAACACTGCTTTACTCACTGATCATAATGGCCATCTTTTCCTTTAGTTCTCACTTTTCATCTTCCCAAGTGCTTAGGAAATCGTTTGTCAAACTTTGATCAGCATTTATAAAATAAACACTTTATCCCCAGTCAGATCAACATCACCCAATTCTACACGTTCTCTTATATCTTCGGGGATATAAACATTCATAAGCTCAAAAATCAAAATTATGGATGTGAAAAACATACATCCTATGTTTTTTTTTAAGCCATACACTACATCCCTACAGAAGTATCCTAGCAAAACTATATTCACTTTGATTGACCAAGGTTCAAGCTACAGATCCATGATTCAGACTTCAGTGCCAGAAAGGCATTACCAGATTTTAATGTCATTATAGTAACTTATTTTGACCTTTTGAGTAAAAACAACTATAGAATTTCATTTTCTAATTCCTGCATCAAGACCCTTATGGCTGGTCAGTCAGAATTCATGCAGGAGCAATCTGTGTGCCACAGTCAGGTCTGACAGGGTTGGAGTTTCTCTTAGCTTCCTTGATTCAATACATTTCAAGAGCCTGAAAAGTTTTAAACATTAGCAATTTAATCACTGTTCAGCTCTCTGAAGCATCTTGAACCTGTTCAACCAACTGTTTTAATTACAGTCCTCAAATCAGAGCACACTTTATCCCTGCCATAGCTGAAATCTTGAACAGCACATGGCTGAGGACAAACATTTCCAAGGTCAAACTTCAGTTGTTTCCAACAAAACACCTTTTTGTCCATTTTTGCCCAGACTGCCTGTTACTGTATTGACATTTGGATTCCAATGTTATTTTGTCCAATGCAGTTTGCCTGCAGTCTTTATGGTAGCCTTCACTAAGCACAGGCTTCCTGTTCCACTGTGGAGCTGCCCAGCAGACAAGCCTTTATGTGGTCTCAGTTTTCCCAGAGTACTTAACTCTGTTTGCTTTGACATGTTCCTAACTTATAAAACTTCTCTCTCTCAGGCCACTTTAATTTTGATTTTCACCCCCAGTTCTGCTTTGGCTAAAAGAATAGAAAAAAGACTGTTCTTTGTACAAAGACTTGAATTTCTGCAAATAATCTCCAAGAAGCATTATATTGTCATTATCATCATAATTATTTAAAGCCCCCTCTCTTCAATGGATGAATGAACTTGCTATTCTCCCATTAAGATGCACCTCTTACCCATATTTAAAATACTGTTAGCTGTTGGACTGTCAGGGTTACAGTGACAGACTTCAGTTTTGCTACTGGGAAGACCAGATAAACCTCCCTCTGCTCCACCTGGTAGCATATTACTGGCATAGATACCACCAAGAGTGTAAGCTTCAAAGGAGAGGCAATTTGGTTGGTTGGTTGTTTTTTCTTCATCAGAGGAATCTATCTTTTACAAATTTAATGGACACCAAGATGACTTTCCTCAAAAAATAAAAGCAAACCTTAAAATTCTCAATATTGCATAAAATGTGAGCTGGAGATTAAAAAATTGAGCTGTATTAGTTATGACTAGCCAAATGACTCCTGTAGTATTGCTGTTTCAAGACTGGATTCTCATAATCTAATACAAGTAGCTGATAATTTTCAGTTTCTCAGAGAGACGCAACGTTTTATGGTCATATAATAAATAAAATACATTGAAGAGACCTAAAAAGCTTGGATCCTTGATTTCACTGGAAGATGCTGACACTGTCCACACCCCAGCTAAAACATAACAGTAAGGTTTATATTGCTTTTTTACTATCTCTAACAATTGTGCAGTCACGAAGAAACGTAGACAGAACACCTGCTGCCAGATCATTTGGGATTCATTTCATTGTTTTGTAATTCTTTGCACCTTAGATACAAAGAGTAATAATAATTCCTATAATAATAATTATTATTATTGTATGCGGAGGTGAAAAGTTATGAACTGGTTAGACTTGAAAGGCCAGTAAGAGCCAGGGATTCTGTTGGGATCTGCAACCAGACCTAGACTGACCTTGGACAAATAGATATGCACAAATGCTGACACAGACCAAATTAAGCATTCTCACCAAAATGCTCAGAGCTCCTGGAGGCAGATTGGAGATGACTGTTTCACCCTCTGCTTGTGTACCTCAGGCCTGACAGATTTGTTCTTACAGACTCAGAGTAATGAGTGTTCAACCAAGGATTTTTTTAAATAACAAATAGAGCAACATGCAATGGGAGGTTTCTTCTCATTCCAACAGCAGAAGGATTAGTACAGGCAATGAACCCTGGGAATGATCATCATTCTCACCCTTATAATACAATTGTCTTGTTAAATGTCAGAAAATGAAATCTGTACTCTCGAAAACTGGATTTTGACAGCTCTGCTCTTGACAGACTAATGCAGTCTCTGCTGTGATGTGCCCGGATGAGAGATGGCTTATTTTTCCTTTTTAAAATATGTATTTACTCATCTGATAAAGAATATGTTATTTCCATAGATAGATTTAAAATTACTTTTACCACCGTGTCACTTAAATGGATGCTCGGGAAAGAGCCTTCCATTACACTTGGGGATTAAACAATTTCCTACCATCCAAGCTAAGGCTCCCCCTGGCCAAGGTAGGAAAGGTCATGTCAACCCGTCCTCCCCTGTCGCTTCCCTGCTGAGGTTTGAAGGCAGCTGTGTCAGTCATGTATTCCAGTGGTCCCTGCCTGCCCCTGGTGCAGGGTGACCTGCAACTCCTGCTGCTGCAAGAAAGCAGTCAATAAGACCTACACCATTTTAAGAGCGGGGCTGGAGGGAAAGGAGAAATCAAAGGCTTGGAGGATGCTGTGCAAAGCATGGTATTACAGCCTTGCACTCCAAAGTACTGGTGTCCCTGTGGGGATGGTCACACCTGATGAAGGCAGACTTCAAAAGGGACTCAGTTAGTCCCCCACATACTCTGTTCTGTGGTAAAGTCCCAAAGCGGCATGTTCTATGTGTTATTTATAAGCAAATGTCAGGCAAAGGGAAAAACTTCTTTTTAAATGATCACCACTGAGAAATGCAGAGGTACAATTCACAGATACACTCACTGAAGGGAAAGCATTAATAACACAGTAACTTATTACAAAATAAACAATGAAAATTCATATTCAGGAGCATGATGAGAACAAAAATATGCAGAAACACCAAATACAGTAGTGAAGGTTTGATATGAATATTAAATTTATTCTGTTTAGTCAAAGAACACCAACCTGTTTAAACACACATGGAAAAAAACCTGTTCCAAGAATCTCAGACAGGAAAATAGGCTACTCAGGATATGCAAATTATATGACCAAACCCACTGTTAGACATTTGTCAGACTGAAACTCTCTGGACCTCATTTGCCCAGCCAGCAAACTGCACACATCTCCCTATCTTGGAACACAGGAGAACTACCAAACCCACGGCTGGAATTTAAGATGCAGCTCCAGTACTGCTAATGATCTGGCTGAAGCTATATTAAGTTTTTCAGATCAAAAATGATATATGCAGTAAGCATATTAATATTAAAAAATACATTTTCAAAGCCCGAAGTTACGTTAACTTTATGTCACATCAACAGCTATATGACATTTCCATTATTGGACGAATCTTTCCTCCAGCAGTTACCTAGGCCAATAAGACACATGCCTGTATGTGCAAGATAGATCACACACCAAAGCAAATATCCAGAATTAAATTACATTCCGTTAATTATCACCTTGCAAAGCTTTGGGACATGTTGACATCCCCAGAACACGAAGAATAAAACCATTCTTTTATATTTCTCATCATCTTTTACATCAATGTTCAGCACTCCCTGGAATTAAAAAATTCACCCAAGACTAAATACCACCTGAAAACTATCATAAATAAAAATAATGGAAATACAGAAGGGGAAGATGAGGCTTTCTAATGGACTAACATAACTCACAGAAAGAGGAGATTACTAATCATTGTCTTGCAATAAAGTTATAACATTCCGTATCTCAGGACCATTTTACACTGGTCTACTGCTCTTGCTTTCACATGATAATTACATGGAGAATTAATAGTATGAGAGAGATAACTATGCAGGTTTTAAACTATGCCCTTTCAATTTATATATATATGTACCTGTAATTAACCTCTCTCAGTTTCTCTCTCTGTATACATACATCTATAATTCTGACCTAGCTTCAGTTGCCTGCTGTATGTCTAAGCTAAGACAGTTTCCCTCTACACACAGAGGTGGTCCATGAACTTACCATGGACACCCTACCTCACAATGAGATTAGTTTAGTTCTGAAAATAGTTCACTCTCTTTTTACATACATAGACAGAGCAGACCACTATCTTAGATTAGATGTCACACTAGGAGACAGCAAAAGAAAGATGAGCTGAATCCCACCCAGATCTGTTTCTCAAGCTGTGTACTAACATCAGTGTTTCTATCTAAAGGAGGAAAAGAGAAAACAAACATTATGTTATTATCTATTTTGCTATGGTTCACACATGCGATTACAAAAAGGATCCTTTCCTATATATCTGGTTTATATCAGACTACTTCAATACCTGATAGATCAGCAGGCTATCCACCATACTGAAGAAATGGGAAAAGTATCATGAAAAAGGCTTCAGCTGAGCTAATCTTCCAACCTATTTAAATGCAAGCTATGTGAAGCACATTGAAAAGATAAAGCAAAAAGCAAAACCATGCATTTTACAGACTTGAAATAAGATTGTATCCTCAAAGCACTGTCTCAGCTACAGATAAGCTCAAGTAGCAATAAGCAAACAGTAGTTTCAAAGGAAAGAACCCATACCATTTCAGCAGATGAGATAGATCACACACCTTTTAATATACCCACAAATTGGATCTTATTCCCCACAGAGGTGGAGAAACTAAGGCACAACAAAACTCATACACAAACAAATGTAAAAAAGTCACCTACAGTTGGCTGTATATCCTATCTGGTTATTCCATAACTCCTAGTTTCCCCAAACTGAGGGCAGTGAAATGGGTACCCAGAGACAGCCAGCACAAGTTCTACATTTACCATCAAGTTGCATGTCCACATGCATTTGCAACAGCAAGACCCTAGCACATGCTTTGGAGTTTCACAGCTACAGAGGGTACAGAGATGGAAAGACAAGTGTTCATCAGTGCTGTGACTAGCCAGGAAGAAGATGTGAAGTGCACTTGAAGATGAAATGAGAAGAGGTGAATACAAAATTAAAAAACAAAAAACAAAAAACCAGCCAAAACCCAAACCAAACCACAACTACCAAAAGACTTGGAAGGTATTAATACTATTCCATGTGGCAGCTAGTGAAGGAGGATTAACCATTACTAAACAAAGAAATGTGCTTATGCATCAGGCAATAAGCTTAGCAAGATAGAAACAAACTGTTTAGAAAACATTAAGGCTCTTACATGTTAACGAAACAGAAAATATCTATGAGCTTCAGTACTATGTTACTTGTATTCACAGCTAAGTTCAGAGAAGAGCAGAACGGAAGCAGGACCAGATGAGACTTCAGGGTGAAACTTGTCTGCCACACAATAGCTATTTAATGGGACAGGACCACACCCTTTTCAGTGGTGGACCTTCATGGTGTTGAGGTAGATTGCCAAATGTCCTGTGACAGTTTAGGAGCTCCCAGGATCAGAAGGGATTTGGAGCGAACAGGAGGATACCTGAGGTTTGTAGACAACTAACTGCCTCTAGGAAGGTTATATTAAGGCCACGTCTAGAGTCAGCTAGTTTTAAAATGTATCTTGAGATGCACACTTTTGCTTCATCCACACATCTTGAATTTCAACTACCCGTTTTCAGACATGACAGACACAATCTTGTCCCACATATCTGACATGGTCTTGCAAACGTTTTCCCAGCTGTGTCTTCTATCAACTTACAGTTCTACCCTGACACTGTCTAATTCCCCTCTGTTGCATCAAATGCAAATTATTTTTTCATGGCACATTTCCAACCTATCTACCTGTCGTGACTCTGACACTTGCCTTGTCAAAAATGTCAAACTCCTCTGGTCATAGCCGTATATTTCTCAAACAAGCTTTCTCCCATTGACTCCATGACTGCGAGCTCTCAATTTCTTCCTCTTTTTAATCTCTACCTTATGATTATTTGGCTACAAGAAAGCCTGGAAATAATTATGCACTTGATAGACTGAAACTGCCACCTATGATGCTGATGAAGCCTTTGTGGCACTCCATCCCCTGCACCAGCATGTTTTCTGCCCTCAGAAACTTAACTGCTATCTCTTTGGAGAAGGGATAGTATGTGTTGTTAGCTATTCCTCTCAGCAGGATCCAACATGGTCCATGAATATTTGGAGGGGAAATGTGAGAATGGTTATGTATCAACCATAGACTGCATTTCAACATTTTACAGGTAATGACATTAAGTTAGGGACAATTTATCTCTGGATCTCAGCTCTTAAAATGGTAAGGTCTCCCAGTCTGGGGTGGTAAAACATAAACCAACTAATTCTGGCTTGCAGATTCATGCCGTACAGTTCTTCCTGGAAGCATATCAAACAATGGGTCCTTTTATGTTTTTCAACCTGTGGCATGCACCTCTTACCACAACAAAAAGAGGCAAAACCCATGGTGATGCAACTCCGACACAAATTTAATCCAGCTGACAGTGAAACAAGTCACACTGTTTCACCTGCAGCAGATTGCCAGCTTTCCACTGTTGCTGCATGGACTAGGGTCTGAAGGGTAGTTTAATAAAAGAAAGAGCCTCTCCAAAGTGGTGTATGTTCAATTTCAGGCCTGTCAGCTTCAGCGTTCTAGCAAAAATTAAAATCTGTTGAGATAATGTTTCAAACCTTGTGAAATTAGGTGTTTTACTTTGACAGAATTACACTGAATTACATGATTTGAGAGTTTCCTATACATTGAGGACATTCTGGAGTTATGCTGTGATCAAATCTGTGGCTCTCATTCTCCTGCTACAAGGTACTCCTGTACGTCAACCACTATCAGCTGAAAGCGATAACGTCTCTTGTTCTGCAAGTTTCTTATCAACAGTCTGCATTTGCCCACCAGCTTTGAATTGGTTTCATTGCATATTTCAAGCACATGAATGCATTTCTCCAGACTAATGTTGCTGTTTATCAGCATTGCTTGGCGTGCAGGGCACCTGGCTCCACAATCTAGCCGGAATCAAATTAGCTGTTGATAATATGGTTGTAAATAAACTGAGCAGCTGAATAGCTGTACATCACGTGTGCACAGCTTGATCAGCTGCAAAGTCTTAACACAAGATCTTCCTGAGAAACTTTTCATAGTAGTTTCTACATCAGTGAACCTTAAATAACTGCAACTATGCATGTGCTTTTGAGAGTGCAGACACCAGTTGACAGAAGCAGGAGACTTCACTAGCTCCATAGAAATATCTATGGGGAAAACTAGTCATGAACCAGTCCCCTGTGGTAAGGACATGATCTCCTTTGGACGGAAGCCACACTGAGTTGGCACAGACAAAGAGAGCCTCAGGCCCCAAGCTAATACGACAACGCAGACATAGCCTATAGTTACGCATCTCTAATCACCTTTGATGGTCAATAGTGACAGTTCTCTTCCTTCCCCAAGGAGATTCTCCCTTTCCACCAACTGAGTTGGCCATTTACGTTTGTATCAGCCATCAGCTGGTGTAAATACTCTGCTATGGCCTCAGTCATTGCATGCACTCTGGGGGTTGGGTTTGGAGGTTTGATGAGGGGTGATGCCTTTCGAAACAACAAAAGCAATGGGCAAAAAAGTAAGCCCTCTTTATAAAACCATAAACTCAGCATTTTTCTTCCCATCTTTCATCTGGATTGGTATGTTTTCTGCACCAAACCCTTGGCTTCCTTTGTGTTTTCAATGTAGACTTCAGGTGAAGAATCCATGAACAGACCTCTCAATGCCTTCTACTGTCAGCTGCAGACCACACAAATGATCTCACCGTTAACTAGCAAACCATTAAAGTCTCCAAAACTACAGTACAGTTGCTGATATTCTCAGTTCCTAACCACTAAGTACCTTTTCCTCTCTTCTGCTTTTTAGCTTAACAAGGAAAAATGCATCTCTCACCAGTCTCATCCTATCTGTGGTACAAGGGCTTATCAAACACCCAGAGTGGTAATAGTTGTATTCCTGGAATTGTTACTCTTACTCGCTCCTTTTTTTTTTCTTTAATTTCCCATGTAAGAACTGAAAGTTCACCTTCATTTTCTGCTTTCCCTTTCAGTCAGCTATATGAACTGGCTTTATTTTGGCTTCTCCTTCCCCTCTCTATTTTTCATAAGAATTCACAGCATGCTGCGCCACTACAGTTTGATCGGGGGTTTGTTAACCTTTAAAACACCTTAATATTCCTTTTGCTGTGGATTTCAGTAGCTGAATATTTCATGTACTGCCAGTTTTAGATACTCCGTTCTTGCAAAGAGCAGCAGCCCAAATAGTAGCCCAAACATCAAAATTTCAAAATCATAAACTATTGAAAACTGGGTTGTTGCAACATGAACTTTCAGAGATCTAAAAACTAAGAAGCCCATCATGGCAAAATTGACGTAAAGAAACACATATTAAAATCAGCCAGCTCAGTCCAGCTAAAATCAACTAAATATCTATGACCAATGTGCCTAGGATTCTCCAAATCAATGCGTAGTGTTAGAAAAAAAACCCTGGAAAATCAGTTAAAATAATCTGGTTTTGTTTTCTCCAAAATATTTGCCCAAAACCTGCATATCTTCAAATGTATTCCTGCGTGTTCCTAGTCCAATTCTTGACCTGTTTGATTCAAGACTACATCCTATGATAGGATATAACCTCTCATAAAGCTCTTTGCTTTTTGTGCACCTTGACACCGAAGGAGAAAACACAGTACGTGTGGGTTTACTTACAGTTGTGACAGGTTGCTCCTGTGTAGCCTGTATCATTACAATCGCAGTAAAAGGTGGTCCAGGACTGAGAGCATTTTCCTCCATGTTCACAGTAGTTGGGTAAACATCTAATTTGAGACAGTTTTAAAAAATGCAATTAATTAGAAGCATTTCTTTTAAAATAATGTGCTGGAAAAAAAAATATAAAACTGTCTCAACTCCTCATTCAGGCAAGAGTTTCTTAGTGTTAAATCACTGTATAATACCTGAAATAATTACTTATTCATCTGATCTGTGATTCACCCCGAATACAAGCGTTGAAGAAAACAACACTGAAGCTATCCAGCAGGTAGAGATCACTCTCAATAAAAACACTCCACTTGCTAGTAATTAAAGTGTCACAAACTTTCTGAACACAGAGGAAGACAAGTAACAGGTGAAAATGCTATTGAAATCTTGTTTCAAAGGCGAATCCCCTGTTCTCTGATTAAACAGGCACCATTGTTATCAAAATTAGGCTGAATTACATTTGTGGTAGCACAAACAGCATGTAAATCTCCAAAGTGAGAGGAAAAATATGCTTCAGTGATGACTTCTGTACTTTCTCTCCATCATTTTAGTTGGTGTGCCTCTAAAGTATTATTGTGAAGCAAATTATTAAATGAAGAAAGAGGCACAACAGCATGCAGCTCAGGAAGTCAACAGAAACAAAAGCTGCGGGAGATAAATTCAATCTCCAGGACAAGAAGTGAATGCTGATCTGAACTCCCCTGGTATAAAGGCAGGCATTGCAATGGAGTTACACCAGTCTAAATGGAAACAGATTGTTCCCTTGTTTGCTGTTTCTTTGAGGTTTTTTTTCCTCTTACTGTATATTAGATATTCTCTTTTACACAGTATGTCTGACTTTTGGTAAATGAGTAACTTGTTCATACTGCTGATTCAGTTGGGATGGGTGGGTGGAGAGGAAACAGGCAACCAATTTATCTCTTACACTACAGCACTCCACTAGCGTTTGCTTTCCTGTAATCTATGCTTTAAAACCCTTTCTATGCCTAGGTCTTTCTGTGGTGTTAGTGGTGAAGTCACTGATGCCACCTAGATTTTTACTAGCGGAAGAGATGATTTTATTGCAGTTCATCTCATCCTTAGGAAATTTTGTGCATTTAAATATGCATATTGCCCTTAACTGCAGCTTTCTGTCTGTTTCTTCTAGATTCCTTACAATTAAAACCCATTTCATGTGTGCAAGCAGAAAACCTGTATGTCACTAATGGTCATCACCTTCACCAGCCTCCAGAGCCCTAGCAGCCTGGTTTTCATTAATTTACTTGAGTCCAAGGCTTTTTAGAGCTGCCAAACTTTGACAACCCAAAGAAACCTGTTGATGTGCCCAGAGAGAGGCCTATGGAGCCAACCGCTCATCCTCAATACGCTCTATGTTAATTTGTACACACATACATATACTCGTCACTATCAGTGTGAATCTCAGATTCATTCTAGAACTTGGGTTCATATGATCACTATACCATCACACATAAAAATATAAAGATAATATAAAAATATTAACATGAAAGATCATTTTTAGTAATGCTTATTCAATTACTACAGTAATTATTATTCAAGTACTAGAGAAATAAGGAATTCAGGAAGAAATGATGACATTTATAACTATCTGAAATGTCTTTTAAATCAATTATAAGATATATAGGTCTTAGAAAAATCATTGTCATGGCTTCTACTAATCATTGGGCTCCAGTATAAAATGAGGAAATATGGGAATGGACACCTGGTTTTCTAGCTCACCAGGAAGCTTTTTCCAGTATTTTGGGAGAACACCTTGTTCCTAAAATAAGAAAGAAACAAAGGGAAGACCAAAACCGTTGGGTTTGCCCCACCCTTACAAGGCAGGAATTCTGAGATGAGATTTTGGCTTTAATGGTATACTGGGAAATCATCTAACAGAGCCTAATATCCTGCTGGTACAGTGACAGTCCAGCCTGTCCCTCTGCCATTACATTACTCCAGGAAATGGTGACGTGAGATTTAGCAGCTTTGGGGTGATGCTGAAGAAAGCATGAGCAGCCTTACAGGATGGCACAAACAGGACCAGCTAGTGTGTGGCTTGCATCCTTCTACATTCTGCAGGATCTTACCAGCTCATCCAAACCAGCAACTTCCCAGCAGTTTCATTCCAGAGGTGAAGCACAGTGGTGATACATGTGAATTTTGCCTGTGAGAGCAGATTTGCTCGTATTTGTGCTTTGGTCATGCCTGCCCTTGCCCTCAGATATATTGCCTTTAATTGTGTTTGCTATTTGGTGATAAATATTCATTTCCATCACCTATACAACAGCAATAGTTGTATTCACATCGCAGGGATGCTGGCGACAAGAAACATCTGATGTTAACAGAGCTCTTTGGAGAGGTAAAGAGAACAGTGCTGTGTTATTATCACAATTTACATCATCAGCGTAATGGACAAATATGCTTTCTCCCTATTTTAAGCTACCTTTTATTAATTAATCTAATGCAGTAGAGCTAATTACTAGCTATTTGGAGTTTGTAAAGCCCTGTATTAGAAGCTTAGCCACATTTATTCCCTTCAAAGTTTCCTTTTAAAGACTTTACAAAGTTGAAGGCAACTTCTCATTTCTACTTGTCTTACAAATGCAGACACTTTTTCTTCCCCCAACAACGCACAAAATGCAAGTCAAACTCACCATGTAAGCTTTTAATGATATTCATAAATTCAGAATTAAACCTTTTTTATTCCTTAGTCTATTTGCTTTAATTAGCACCAACCACATTGATCTCGGTTTTGGTCAGATAACTAACCCTTCTAAGAGCTTCTGAAAAAAATTTCTTTGCAACTCTAATAATTACCATAATCCCATTCTTGCTGAGCAGTTGTGTCTTCATTCCTAATTGTCAAAGAACTCAAAATTAAGAAATAGCTATGATTAAAATTAATGAATGCATGAATATATAACAGGTTGTTCATTTGTGAATAGTCCTGGATCCTCATGTTGAAGGATTTAAATACATATAATTTAAACCGTAAATTAATATTTGTGTTCTGGTAGAAACAAGCAATTTTAGCAAAAAAATGCAATGGTATCACAAAAGGTTCCATTTACAAAAATTTGCAGCAGGCAGCTCCTGACCTATTTGCAACTGAAATGAACAAACAGATCAACTCAATTTTTTGCAAGTATCATAAATGAGACAGTTGGAAATGTAATGATTTGCCTAAGAAAGTTTGTGACAGACCAGGAACTCCGATCTTCCAGATTCTAGATTAATTCATAGAATAAATCATGGTGAATAATTCTTATTTTTATAAAAACAAAAATAAAAGAAGCAAATAAAATTTCCCATCCTTTAGCCAAGCTAGAAAACACACACCTTAGCCATCTAAGTGAGGACTATGCAGAGCATGCACAAAAGCCTTCACTATCCTTAGATAAAGCACTGACTTCCAAATCTGCCTGTGTGCTTCTCTTCGAAATCAAAAGACAAACTGCATAGATATTAGGGGGGAAAATTTGGCCCTTTGATGAGAATGATGAAAAAATAACAATGACAAAATTACTTGAGTGGGAAGGCTTGAAGGAGTTCTACACATTTGATGTTACATTTGACTGGAAATAAACCCAATACTTTCAATATGCACCTCTGAGATTCTGTTATACTCAGCACAACACATCCTGCCAGGACAACTCTCTATTTTTCCTATATAAAGGGAAAAGAAAGGGAACCATCACAGAGAGAAAGAATAAAAGAGCACACCCCTCAATATTAAGAATGTCAATACATATGATTTTGAGACAAGCATTCAACAATGCTGTAACAAGAAAATACATGAACTTTTAGAAGTTTTTCTATCAAGCAAGCCTTTTCCTAAATATTATCTCAAATTCATTTTATTTGAGCATGTTTCCTATTTATGGCCAGCAGCTAGTTCATTTATAATTAACAAAATATAACATTAAAAGAGATGATTTCATATAGTGGGCATGCACGTATGATGAAATTAATGGTGTTGCTGTAGCAGACTATACTTTGCTTCAGTAAAAAGGTGTCTTTCCACTAAACTCAATAGACTATGGCCAATTGCAACAGCATGGATTTTGGCCCTGTTGTGCTGAGCATTAATCTGGGAAATTCCTTGCCGAAGGTTATTTTTGATATAAGAAATGGGTTTGGGGGAGATCAAACAAGCATTTGGAATCCAACAGTGTTACTACACAGATGTGTAACAAGTTGAGAGGTTGACCAAGAGGAAAACTAATGAAGACCAGACAGTATCAGAAAATGTATTGCAGCAGCACATTCCCTTCTCATTTTCCCCTGGATGTCCTTCTGTGGTAAAATATTGGGCTAGGTCTCCTTAACTAAAGGGAGAAAAGAGAACTACCATAACCAGAGGGAGGAAGGGAGAAAGAGTTTGTAAAAACAGTATTAAGATAGGCTGCAAAAGAACTAACTTTCTTCAGACCTTCGGTTTTCCCCAGCAGACATTCCCTCCTCAATAGCACATCTTTCAACTTCTCTATCCTCTTGCAGCTTTAGAAAACTGACCAACAACTTATTAAAAAGTCCTGTGGCATACTTTATTTTTAATTTTTAAGTGTTTTACATTTTCTTCCCTAAACGTATTATGAGATCTCATGGAATATGAACAGAACATGAGTAACATGAACAAAGACAATTTTTCTTTTTCATGTTGGAAATCATCTACTCTATCCACTGAATTGATGCAAAATGAACAAAAAATTAAAAGAAATAAAGGTATTTTTGTTATTTTAATAATTTGTCCCAAAGGTAGCTTTTTCTAAAGAAGACGACTTGCAAAACGTGATGACTGAACTTTTACAATATATTATTACTTCCACAGTTGAACACATTGGTTCTCAGACTCTGAAGCTGCATACCACTGTGAGACCACCGTTTAGAATATCTGAACACTGATGCCAACAGCCCTCAGGCATGTGACTGGAACAGAGCTGTGGGAGGAGGTTGTGCTGGGACTGGCATGAGTGACAGAGAAAGAGCCTGTTATCTGTGCCTTAGATAAAAGGAATTTTTTTAAGGTTTGATTGCTTTGTTGTTAGAACGCCTACATTTTTAATAGAGGTAAATGTGCTGACAGTTTGGCTTGGCATCAGCAGAAAGGATTTTATATAAATAAATTTGGAAATGAAAAAAAGGGAAACAAATAAACCATCCTGTACAGACAGCTGTTCCATTTAGAATTCATCATTTTACAAAGCAAAAGCAGAAAAGCCATCTGCAAAAATCAAACAAACAAACAAGGATAGTATATTATATCCTACATGCATCCCCATATTCGGCCTTTAATTTACCATGGCATTGTGTATCGCACAAATTTCAACACTAAAGGAATAGCAATAGGGGTGAACTCTATTCAGGTCCCCCTGATAACACAATTCCACACTCAAGTTGGATTACAGAAGCCACTTAAGCAGCCCCACCTTCAAACTGCCTTCTTTCTCCAGAGGAGTCTAGTTCAGGACAAATCCCCTCTCCCACACTAGTGGGAAGTCCCTCCACTACTAGGGACAAAGATATCTCCAATATCAGTATCTTTCATGTAGAAGCCATTTCAGTTAAAGGAAGGAGTTCACCCTGCTCAAACCAGTTCTTTACCTACCCCTTACAGGATTTACTGAATTATACTGATGAATCTGAGTCTGAAGACTCTATTTTCCTCTGAAACACAGTACTTATACAGACCAGTGAATGCTTCATGGACCTGAATCATTTTCTGCAGCTGGTCTTGCATGCATGAAACAAAGCCAGGGAAAACAAATTTTAGGTAGGGCAGGCAAAACTAACTCATGGCACTATCCAAATAATCTGATCATACCTTTACATTCACATTAAAGAAGCAGAAAGCCTAGACATCTCCCCACTCCTCAGAGGTACCATTTTCCATTGTGACTGTCTAATTTTTCAGGGACTTTGCATTTGTACAAACATATTCTTGTTTTATAACTACCACAGACCAAGTGCATCTGACAGCACAAAGCTCATATACCAGTCCAAAAGCAGGAACTGTTCTACATGGTTTTATTACACTTCACTGTCAGTCTGCCCTTAAGCTATCAGAGAGAGAGCTCTGCCATTACCTGCATTATTCAGCTGAGTTTAAACATTAGAATAGATATGAGGAGATGAGGGGATGCTCTTGAGAACTGCAGGGATTTTAATTCCCACACCCAGGCTTTGGATGCCTGTGGGTTTGGATATTTTAAATCTTGCTTAGTTTTTCTGCATCTTGTCCTTCTACCCTAAATCTTGGGTGGTATTGAGAGGACTCCCAAGACTCACACTTGCCTGCAAGGGTTTAATTCCATTAATTTAATTCCAATAGTTAGCATGCCTAATTTTTGATGTAGGTGCATACTTTAGAGAAGGATCCAAGAGGTTCTAGACCTGTCACAGAACATCATGCGTTCCTCTATTTTGAATACTATTTTTTCACTGTACAGTGATCTTTACAAGGGATTAAGTCATTAAGATGCACTTTTCCCTTTTACCTTCCCTACCATGTAACATAGTTTCCATTTTAGATATTTTCCCCCCTTTTATTTTTACATCATTATTTCCTGGTTTTGTTTTGGTTTTAGTAAGGAGAAAGTGAAAATAACAGAATTTCCCTAAGGACAACTGATGATATAGGAAGAGGCATTTTTAACAATATTGTAATTTTTGCTGAACAAGCACAAAGCAAATTGTCAGTATTTTACAAAGTACTAAGACAAGCATGAAAAAGGGAAACTGTTTGAAAACTTTTCCACAAGTTCCTTAATTAATATATAAACTGGAAGGAGACATGAAGCTTCAGTATATCCTGAGCTATTTGTAAGAATACCCACTGAATCCTTCAGTTAAAACAGGCAGAGACAAAAGGTGAGGGGGAAAGTAGTCACTCACAGGACTGAAGTGATCTTAAAGGTCACACAAAAGATCAGAAGAACTATCAACCTGGACCATCAGATCCTTATAGCCAGGCAGGACAGCCTCTCCTGTATGCAGCATTTAATGGAAAAAATTAGAAAAAGGTCCAGGTATTTCAACATGTGGAGGTGTGCAGTTCAAATGCTTTGTTCTGGCTGATGCAGATATAGGTGGGCAATATTCAAACCAATTTTGGGATTTACCCCAGACCAGAAATATTTTTAAAAAGGACAGATGACATTCCCTCTTGCAACTTCAACTCATCCCAGCTTTGATCACCACCCAAATTCAAGGAATGTGATCTAAAAACATCTCACGCACTGCTGTAAAACTAAGAAGGGCAAATATAAGAGGATTTCCTGTGAAGAGAAAATAATCTGGACTATAAAATAATTGTCATTTCTGCAGAAAAGACACTAAATACTGAAGACAGAAAAACTACAGAGAACGAAAAGAATGGATGCCAAATTGTGGTTGGTTTTTTTTATTATTTTTCTTTCTGCAATGCACTGCAGATATTTATGTGGGGGTGAATGCAATATTAAGTGTTCGTTTTTTCAATCCCAGCCTGGGACTTAACAACAAATAAAATTAAAACTCACTGGACATAATTAGCCAAGGTATTTTCTCATTTGCATGGCTAACCTGGGGGTTGGAGGGATCATATAAAGTTTGGCTTCTGCTGCAGGGCATGCTTTAAATCTTAAAGGAGATTTGGGAAATAAATAAAAAACACAAACCCACTGTGCTTTTATCGGATTTATCCCAACACCCTTCACCTGCAATAGTAAGTAATTTCTCAAAGGCCCATTTTGACAGCACAACACATGAAGCAATGTTAAGTTCAGCATGACAAGGAGTAAAAAAGTAAAAAATTATTATTTCTTAGAAGTTAAATTTGCTAGTAAAATCTTAAAGGTTCTACAAAGGAAATAGGCATAAAGCAGGATTTAAAAGGTCATCTCTATTTAGCAAGGAAAAAGAACATTTTAAGCTAATTTATTTAGAAAATATTATGAAGAATTTTCACAGATAAAATATGGGTAGGGATAAAAGGATAAAAGGACTAAGGACACTACTTGGTCTCCACAACTCAAGTAGTACTGGGGAGTCAACTCATGAATCAACTCTATGTTTCTCCCTAATGAGGTAAACTGCTAACGCCAATCCCATCACAGTGATTATTGGGTATACCCTGTGCTGCTTTCTGCATTTGTATTTGCTAGGAGAATTGGCATATGCAGGTGAATCTTGGTTTAATAAGAATGGCAACATCAATGTGTCCTTGTGTCTGCCTGCTGATGCTATAGAGAGGAAACACTGCCAGGATGCATCAGAAAATACCTGAGGTCAGGTTTGTGTTCCTATTGCAGATCACTGGAATTCCCAGCATGTTCTGCAAGATGTGCCACCCATCCATCTGCCAAGGTGGATTCAACATGAATATTTTTCTTTTTTTTTTCCTTCTCCCCTCCTCCAGGCCACTTAAGGAAACTGAAGTTCCCCGTGTTGTCCTTGACAAGTACTGTCAGTGTTTGCTATAGCAAGGGCAGCATGCCAGCCAAGTAAAAATAGGACAACCCAGTCAAAGCTTCATCAGCGCAAAATCAACACGAGCTGCAGCAATCAGATTAAAGTACCTCAGCAGTTGCAGGCAGGGAGAGCAATGCATTTGTCTATGCATTCATGTGAACCTGAGCCTAAAGAAAAACAGGCTCTGACTACCCTCATAGTTCTTTTATGAGTAACAACAGGTTCAATACACAAAAGGCCTTGCTAAGCCCAAGACTAGCTAGTCTCATATACTCAAGAGCAAGTCATGTACAGAATTTAAGACAATATAATAATGGGTGTACAACACTGGGCTTCTGCATGTGCCTTAGCCCTACCTGTCTCCAGGTAAACTGCCACCAAAAACTTAACTGTTTCAAGCTATTTCAGCCCTGGCAGGAACAGCAGAATTATACTAAATTTCAGAGTTCTTAACAGAGTTTTCTCTGTCACTGGGCAACTTAAATATCACATCCTATGAGATGGGGGGCTGTGGAGTTCAAAAGCATTAATGGAACCAATGTCATCGTTAAGGGTGTATTCCAAGAGATTTGCCTCAAAAGCCTGGTGGAAGCAAACATTTGTCTAGCACCACCTTGAAGAGCAAAGGAGACTAATTCCATGTGAGGTGCCAATTCAGGTGAAAAAAGAGACCATTTTTCTACTTAGAACAGCTCTTTGGCACAAGTTATCCCGACTGCAATGCCTCCTAAGCACTTTTCTTTTTAGACTTTGGAGGAGCTGGTAGGGGAAACCACACCAGATCTTACCTGTTTATGTACACACAGAGTAAAAGAACTGGAAGTTTAATTTTCTTCTCTGTCACTAACACTGCAAAGTAGTTTGTCCCACTGCATACAAGAAGTGCATGAGATTAATCAACCCATGCCTTCAGGCTGCAGGCAACACCACAGCCCTTGCTGCTGTATTCCAAGGGGTCCATCTGCTGTAAGAGCAGACAGCCTTGCTCAGCCCAAAGGGAGCATCTGTGCCGTATGATGAAGGGCTGGAAATCCACAGTGTTTCTGGACTGAGGTTTAATGATTTTCTGGCACATCTTCCTAATATCCATGGCAACTCTTGAGCTGCTATATCTCTTGAGCCCACATTCCTGCATCAATTCTCTGAACAAGATGCCAACCACAGCAACCAACCAACTCAGCTTCAGGTCTGAAGCTAGTATTTCTAGTCCCAAAATCTGGCATTCAAGCCAAACACTGAATAGGAAATCCCAGAGCTTCTCAACAGTGTGGCCAAATTCTTAGCATCTGCATATTTGTTTTCCTACCCATTTCATTTATTTTTAAATGAGAGGCTGCCTGAATTTTCCCCAGGCTGTGCCTTCCATTGTTTGCCCACACACAGACAGACCCACACACCCGCTATGCCACTGCCACATAGGAAGAAAAAACCACAGTGCAGAAAGTATTAGTACTTAGCAAAATTCACAGTCAGATTCCAATGTATTTTGAGATTAGCACAGCTATAACACAATATGTTTTGATTTTGAACAACAGAGGTACAAAGAGCTGCCCACAATGAAAATTATGTTTTTTAAAACAGTGAGCAATTTGGGCTTCCTAGTCCTAAATTTATCACCTCCCTCCAGACTTTGCTTCGGATCAACAGTGCCTCCTTCAATTTCCTTACTCTGACAGTGTCACAGCAAAAATGCTGATGAGGTAAGTTCAAGAGCATCCCACTGAACACTTTGCCAGCTTCCAGCCATCTGTGGCTTACAGATTCACATACGCCTTACTGGCTTTTTCCTTTATATTTGACCTCTACAGCATCTAATAACATCCAATTTGATGTTGTGTAAGATTTGAATTTGTGAGAAACAGCAAATTGTTGTTTATTATTCACCTCCTTCATGCTGCTCCTCATTGCACAACTCTGCCTAGTTTCTCTTCTCCAGGCTGAAGAGTCCAAGACTATTTAATCTCTCCTTGTAGAGAACAGTTTGTGGCACACAAAAGAATGGAATGTCAGTTTTAGAAACAGCCATGAGGTCTGAATGACAGACTTATAGTCAGAGCTGCACATAGCACCTCCTCTGACTGGCCCAGAGAGGACACACACTTCTTGGAAAGGGCTGGTCAGGCCACGGCTGAGGTCAGTGAATACATCCAACTGGATTTGCATTTCATCTTCCAGCAACTGAAATAGAGGTTGTGAAGGGATCAACACACAGTTGTTATCTTGATTTACTAAAGGGAAAATGTTTCTATAGTGATACAGTGCCTCAGTCCCTGCCTTCTCCAAACAGCTTACAAACTTATCACCCTCATTTTTATCACATCTGAGACACAGACACCTCAACTCCAAGGAATCACAGGATCTCATGAAAACAGGGAAAATCAGGTTGCTTTACATCAAAGAAAAAAACCCACAGCCTAAGCTTAACCATCATTCTAGGCATCACGGAATTTGCAAAGAAAACCCCCCAAAACCCAGGGCAATAAATTCTGCAATCACATAGCTTCATCCTGAAGCTGTGAATGTAAATGTAAAAATGAATCATGCATTTTTAGAAGCAAAATAGCAAATCAGGGAAGTGACAAATGATTAAGAAGTGTTGCTCCTTCTCCCCCATTTCATATGCATATCTCAGGTTATTAAAAAAGCCACCAAAACATACCTATGGGCTACACAGTCCTTAGTCCTGGCAGCAGCACTGCCTGAGGGTGTCTGACAGATACATCTACCAAATGAGCTTTCTCACAGGTATGAGACATCCTGAACTGAATTCCTAAAAGGCATTTCCCACATGTTTTTCATTTGTTTTCTTTTTGTTGGTTGTTGGTTTTTTCTTAAGCACTGTTATTGTTGTTGACATTTCAGAACCCTCAAAGCAAGAACAGACACAGCTGTTCCAGCTGCAGGAAAAGCCTGAGCAAATGCAACAGTATTGCACAGAGCTGGAGGGAACTTGGAAGATCACTCAGCCCATGCTCACACCCCAAGGCAGGATCACCCATACCTGTGTTTGTTATTTCTCACAGACTCATCTAACTACTCAGAAAGCCTTCCAGTGACAGAAACTTGACAGTCTCCTCAGGCAGTGTGTGCCATGGCTGCTCTCCTGCACATCCTGGTCAGAAAAGATGATTATTCCCCGCACTGCTGCAGCAGCCTTTGAGCACCTGAAGGCCATTAAGCTGCCTCCCCTCAGCAATCTCTTCTGGTTAAAGAACTTAATCTTTTTCTTTTTTTCTTTTTCCACAAGGGATGTTTTCTAGTCCTGTTTTGTGTTGGTTTTTTTTCATTTAGAGGGCCATGCAAGAAACAGTTTGGCCTCTATATATCTTTATAGAGAATAGAAATTTAGAAGCATGACTGCTAATGAACCTAGGACAACTAAACACCAAGTGGTAACCCTGGCTAGTGTTTACTTCACAGTGTTTTCTCATCCCCCTGCTGCTCCTCACTTGCATACATTAGCCCACCTGATTTGTTCACCATCTGTTTTGTATTTTGAAATTTGTCCAGCTACCAGTTACCCCAAATTTCAAAATGAAGGGCGTAGATATTAAATGCCTGTTACTTTGGTATCAATGCTGTGGCTCACAGGTCCTGCTTAGGTCAGGAGAAAGACAGCAATCATGTTTTCCTTCTCAGCTAACATGATAAAAAAATACATGAAGAAAATAGTAAATGATCTGAGTTTCTGGCCCATTACAGCACTGAATAAACCTCAGGTTACAGAATCATTATTCACACTAGATAAACTAATGCTTTTGTTATTCTCCTGAAGAAACAGGGTTTGTCAGTTTGAGAACACACAAGAAGACTCAACTCTCCATTCTTCCCCACACACACATTAGCCAGGAAAGGGAAGCACTGGCACCCCCAGGACAGCAGCCTCATGCCTTTCATCAGTGTTAAAAAGGCTGTAAGAGCAGCTCTGTGCCAGGCACACTGCCCAGCTGGCCACTGAACAAGATGTAGCTGTGATTTCTTACCCTGCTGAGTGAGAAGTTTCTGTAACCGCATCCCTAACCCAATTCCAGGGGACTGTTTGACAGGGTCAAGAAGTCTTTGCAAATAGTCTAAAATACTGAAGAGGGAAATGCGTAAGTGAAGACACCATTAGACAAAGGACATATGCTGTGGGGTTTTTTCCTCTCTAAACCACAAGTACTTAGGAAAGTCTTTTCATCTTGTATCTGGAAAGCCCCTAACTCAACTACCTGCAGGTGAAGGACAGGGAGCCTGGCCACACACTTAAAGCTAGAGAGACTAGTGGAGACCAAGACAAGGTATACACTTAAAGCCAGAGAGACTAGTGGAGACCAAGACAAGGGAGTGAATACCTTCTGACCTACTGCATCTATGAGAAACAAATTAATTTTTTATGCTGCTTGCCATCTTCCCATCCCTTGATGCTGACATCCACCCCACAGATTAAAGGCCAAAGACAGAAAGCATTATTCCATTCTCATTAGACTTTCTTACTGCTCAACCTTTCTCCTGGAAGCTTGTAGGTTTAATATGCCACCCCCAGAAGAAGCCTCCCTTCCCAAAAAATGCTTAACAGTGCAAAACACCAGGAGTGAGTGCTGTATGGTCCCTATAGTCATGAACTTAATCTATATTACTCTGAACTGAAAATAAATTTGAAGACATTCTGCATTTTTTTGTTTAAGTCCATGTCAGATCACTTTTGGTCAGAGAGAGTCAACACTGTGAATGTCTTGCTGCAAAAGACTGAATAGATACTCAAAGATATCTCATTTCCCCCCCACATGGCACCTTCACTTCCAGGCATCTCTTCGTTGTTAACACCTGCTCTGTCCCATGCCAAGCTGTAAGAAACTGTATTTTCTGACTTACAAGTTCAGTGCAAAGCAAACAAGCCCTGATGTGCACCTGCACTCTTAATGAAGCAGAAATCCTGAAAAGACAACAAAACCAAGGGATAAAATGAGATCTATTTGCTTTTAAAGATGGAGCAGACCTCTTAGGCTTAGCATGATATTGTCTCAATTTTTCTTTATCTCACACTGGAATGAGGATAAATGCACTGCAGGCAGCTATGACCTCCAACACTTCATAACAGGAACAGTGCAAGCACCACAATTAGCAGTATCCTCAGAAGACTGAGCACTCTGTACTTGGTTGTATTGTGACAATCACAGCAAATATACATACTAGGAACAAAAGAAAAAGTTAGTTAACTGATCAGCAACAGCGAGGCAGTGGGGATAATGAGAAGAGTTCTACACATGCATTGGTACAAGAAATATTGCTTTCTTCTACAGATTCTAGTTTCATGTTCCATAAGGCATTTGGAACAGTTTACAGGAGATGCTTTGTCTTGAAGGAGGTGAAGAAGGGAATACTTTGCAGAGCTTCTGAAGCAGACACAACTCTGACATGAATAGACTGGAGATGTCTCTCCTGGCACAGGATGTGTCAACTAAAGACAAGATATAGGTACTGTACAAGAGGATTGCAATCAGAGAAAACTTGATATGCAGCAGTACGGACATTAGTGGTGCTGACACTGCAGTGTAGGCTAGAAACAAGCAGCCTTTTAATGGGAGATGATGCTAACGAGCCTTCTTCCATCATCTGGACAGCCCATATTGCTATGTTCAACTCAAGACTGTACAACATCTTAACAGCCTACTGAAAGGAAAGAAAACATGAGCTTTTCTGTTTTATCTGCTAATCTCAGCTAAAACAGACACATCCTGAACTGCCCATTCAAGCAGGACCAGAGCAGCTACAGGGTGGCCTCAAAGCAAGTTCACCAACAGGATCAAGTTCACTTGTATCTCCAAAAGCATCTTCACTTGGCACAGTCATCAAATGGAAAGAAGGCCAAACTCTCTATATTTTTATGGACAGCCCCATTTTGTTTGTGTACTCTCTGATAACTCAGCTAGTGTCAAGACATTTATTTCCTAAGAAATAATTAGTGAAGAATGGATATAACAAATACAGGGAGACAGAAGGCATTTATGCCAAGTTCACTTGAGCACACATATAGCTCAAATACTAGAGACAAGAGATAGATATTAAGGCTCAGATGGCTCCACTTAAATTAATGGAGGCTCATCACTTTATACAGAGAAATCCCAAACGGGTGTGGGTGTATAATATGCTTGCACAACTGGATTCTCTTTCCAAACGGTACTGTTGGCATCAATAGTCCCAGTTTATCATCTTTCAAAATGAAGTCAATAATTCTCTTTCTAAAAGCAGGCACAAGTTGCAGGGAGCTGCCTAACCACTGCTTTCTGAGCCCAAGTCTGAATGAGCTTGGCCTACAAGCCTGTAACAAATAAACTGCTTTCTAAATAGAGGCATATTCCTCAAAAGAGTTTTTTTTTGCTTAGATAACTAAGACAAATGTCCCATTTACATGTTAATTAAGCTACACAATTCCCACATGTGTTAAAATTACAAAAACGTGTGCTTTACAGTGCACATAGCAATAAATCTTATAATTAAGAAAGCCGAGATCACATTTCCTGGAGAAGAGGCTTTTACAGAGTTTTAACACTCCTTTTATAGAGAGAAAGAGCAGCTGGATCCTACACACCTGGAGCCAGACCCCAATTTTCCTGTAGTCCAAAACCTCTCTGCTACAGAGCAGTAGTTGAACTACAGTGACTAGTTGAACTATGGTGACTGGAAGTGTTGGGGCATTTTGTGCAATTAAACAATTTGAACAATATTTGAAAGCATACTCCAGGGTACACTGTGCAGACTAGACAGCAATACAGCCTTTAGATAGAATCACAGAATCGTTAAGGTTGGAAAACATCTCTAAGATCATCGAGTCAAACTGTTAACCCAGCACCACCGTGTTCACCACTGAGATGTCACATCCACATGCCTTTAGAACCCTTACAGGGATGGTGACTCCACCACTTTCCTGAACAGTTTATTCCAAAGCTTGACAACCCTTTCAATGAAGACAATTTTCCTAATATCCAATCTAAACCTCCCCTGGCACAACTTGAGGTCATTTCCTCTCATCCTGTCACTTGTTATGTGGGAGATGACACTGACCTCCACCTTGCTACAGACTTTTTTCAGGTAGCTGTATTGAGTGATGAGGTCTCCCCTGAGCTTACTTTGCTCTAGGCTAAACACCCCAGCTCTCTCAGCTGCTCTTTATATGACTTACTCTCTAGACTCTTCCCCAGCATCACTGCCCTTCTCTGGACACACTCCAGCACTTCAGTGACAGGGAGGGAGTACTGGGTGTTTCAGTGAGTGAGGAAGTTAGAATCTTCATGGTGCCAGTGAGGCTCACACCCTTCCATGATGAGGTGAACCTCTGAACTTCAGCCCAACACTGTCCCACACTGTAGGCTTCTCTCTTCCCCATCAGGGCATGTCCATTGATACACCAAATCCAGCCATAAGACAATAATTTTTGCCAATTGTAAATATTCGTTTTTCCTTTTTAAAGCCTACTTTGGTTTTGTGATCATACCTGCTATATCTTCCAGGTCTATCATATCTACTATGTGATCATAACTACTAGAGATCATATATGCTATATATCTATCTGGATTATATGGTACAGACACATAAATTTAAGGCTGTTCAGAGAACAGCATTGGAATAGAGTGCTTTAATCTTCACTAGATCAACATATAACATTTGTTTGTATGTGTGATATATTCAACAAAGATGGTGCTGTTATGTACAACCATTCTTATCATGTTTGGATCCTTGCCCTAAGTAATTGTATGGTGTGATCACAGACAGATGCTAGTCAGCCTTGGGACACCAAAGATAAGAAAGACACTTGCAGTAGTACCACTGAATTATACTGTAGCCTGGACTTGATGACAATGAAGGCACTGGAGATGTCCCACAGCAACTCTGCCTCATACCAGAAGAGTTCTCTTTTATTTCAATATACAAATGCACAAATTGCTTTTGAATGGTCCACTCAATCTTAAAGAATCTTGTTTTCCAAGAAAACAGCAAAACTATTTCTTAATTCTCAGGAAAGATGACATTTTATTTCCCTTTGTTAAACCAGCTGCATCTTATGAATTCCATCTACCATTTCAGGCACACCAAGTGTGAAATTCACATCCCCCTGAATTCAGTCATCATTAAACATGGAAAGAGGTTTGTTCAGCAAAGTCAGTATTCTCTCCACACAAGTTAACAAACATGAATATACAAAGATGAGTGCAAAGGTCTCAGTTCACAGAGTTTTCACCCACTTATCAAAAGACTGCAGCTCCAGCAGGCTGATCCCTCCTACAGTAAAGAATAATGGAGATTGGCCTTCAACTCCACCTCTCTAAGAAACATGGCTTAAAAAAATACATTAAATGCTCAGGTCCTAATGAATTTCCAAAATATCTTTACTACTCCCTTAACTATGTGAAGCACGTGAAGTTTCCAGCAGTTCCACTCCCATTTTCAGAACTTAGCTAGATTAAAAAAAAAGCTAAAATAAAAAATCTGAACCTTTCACATACTAACTTCAAAGCACACATTTGCAGAAATAATTCAGAAATATAGAGACACTAACAATCCATAAGAAGCAAAAGTGAAATTCTAAACTACTTAAAAAAAAATTGGTTGCTTATGTCCTCTCCACTTTTTTTATGAGAAAATCCAGAGTTCCTGTCAGGTTTCATCTTAGGAGGGATTCAGGAGCAGTATTTAAACTGAAATGTGTCTCTGGCAGATAGAGACATTTCATCATTTTATTGTCCTACTGAATGGGTAGTATTACACATGAGGTGTACCATATCTTCATCATGAACATGCTGTAATGGCTAAGAAAAAAAATTGTAAATGATTTACTTAAGCAAAACCAGAAAATATATTAAGAGGATGGCATGTTCTGATGAATCAAGTAATTTTTCCTTCTCTTTCATTTCCTCTAAAACTTCAAAGCAATCAAACGTTGTTTATGCATAAAATTTAATCCTTTCACCAATCCGTAGTTTGATTGAATTTGCATACTCTATTTCCTACAAGTCAACGTGAAGAGAGCCTCATGTAATTGAAACCATTTCCCCTCCAGTCTTCCTATCTTTGCTGCAATATTTTCTATTAGTAGCTCTATTACGCCTAATATTCATAATGTTGGCAGATTAGAATTTTCACTTAATGCAACCTGTATTTATAAACCACTAGGACGAAAAAAGAACAAATACAAGTAAGAGGAAATAATAATTACCTGTCTTTGATGCCACACAGATCAATGTGTAAATCACTGAAATTCCCCAGGGAGCCTTGCTGAACTAGAATGAGGTCCTTGGGCTGGTTATCAATAAAGATGAGCCTCATACAGCCTTGAAAAGCAGTAATGGGATTTAAACATTGGGAATCGGTGAAATTGTCTGGGCACCCTGTGGGAAAAAGAGAAGAGGCAGAGAAGAATATTGGAATGTTTAACTATTTCTGCAGGGATTTCCTAATGCAAGAACTCAGAGGCTTATTATTCCAAATGTTTTTATTCCTTGTGCTACACAATCTTCTGTGTTATAAATCCTCCAGTTTGGAAAAGGAAAAAAAATAAAAGAGAACAGCCAGTCACTGGAAATATCAGAATATGAGGTTTTCACAAGTGCTAAGCAGAGACAAAATGTGATTTTTTCCCATCATCTTTAAACTCCACAGCTGATAGCAACTAACATTTAAAAAGTTGTACATATTGTAAAATCATTGTGAGTTAAATTCAGCTGCTGAAGCAACGCAGAGAGTAAAAGGACGATATCTTGGAGGCAGCAAGAAAGCCATTTGTATTTGAGCTTCCTCAGTATTTAGACAGCTCTGAGATTCAAAGTCTCCTGTGTATCCTCACTTAGTACTGTATCGAGAGAGTTCATCAAGATCAGAGCCTCACTACAGTAAGCACTACACAGAAATATATTAGATAAAAAGACAGTGGATGACACTCCCTTTATCTAAATTAATGCTTGCACTCCAAGAAGCAGAAGGTAGTATTTTTCAGGACTGTTCTTTCCATTTTCAAAATTGAACTAAACCTACATTCATTTCCATGAGAGCGCTGTACCTAAATACCTTTGTAGATTTGAGCCATATGTCAACTAAGCTCTGAAATCACTGAGCCTGATCAGAACTGTGAAATCTACAGGAATATAGGTAATACTAATAGTCCTAAGGCCTTTAACTAGAAAAAAAATCCCACAACACTCATGGTTAATACAGCTATGTAGATTTTGTTTATTTTACCAGCTAGATGTAGGCACCCATTGGCTACCACTACCAGTAGTCCACTTCTACAGCTGTAGTAGCACATACAGTTTGTTCTGTCTCTGTCAGGGTTGACCAACACCCTTAAATCTGCACACAGTGCTGTATGCACTGCAGCTCAGTACCCTGTCTAGACTTTTAGTCATCTGCTCTTAGCTGCAAATAGAGTGCACCTGAGAACTGAATGGTGAGCACCTGAAGATCTGCATCATGAAAACCTGTCTGAAACAACCTACCTCCAAAATAGTAGCTGTTCCCAGAGTAGATCCTTGAGACAGTGGTTGCATGGCTAGCAGTGGCAGCATTGTTATCCAGTGTCAGCGTTATGCGATGTCTTCTGGCATTGATGTTAACAGAATGCCAAAGCCCATCGTGGAGATTGGTGCCTGGCAAAAAGCAAGGACAAAGAGTGAAAAAAGAGCTGCAGGAGACAACTGTGTTGTTCAAACCTCCTTTTGCTTCCAACTTATGACCATAAATCTGCAGATGATCCAAAGAGGGAGAACTGTAAGCTGAAAAAAACTCATTACCTCTGGAAACTAGTGGACATAGAAAGGGGCCAAGAAAAGGAAAGCTTTTCAGAGTTTTTAAGTAGGTCATCTCACATTTTAATCTAACCTGGTACTGCAGGCACTCATCAAGCTAGCCAGGCCCTTCCCCTTTCTGGTAGCACCTTATTACCTTTCTGTGGGCCTAAAAGCATTTACCTACATACTGAAGACAGACATAAATGTCTGTCTTCAGTATGTAGGTAAATGCTTTTAGGTTCCATGAGCATGCTGAGATCTCTATTGAGCTTCTGGTACTAAACACATGCCTGAGGTTGCAGAGGATTAGATTCAGTGAGACAGTCATACCCTGTTCTCAGGCTACTGTATGAAACCCGACAGACTCCAGTAGGTAGCAGTAGGATTTCTGTTAAAACTCCTTATCACTATTAATGGATGTATAGAAGCCTTTCTATATTGGACTGAAACATGGGTCTTCTCAGAGCTGGGATGGCTGCACTGACCAGGAACCGATGAAGGTACATAGGAGATAACGACACTGGGTAGCCTCTTCTAGACACTTGTGTGAAGTGGGAAATGACTTCTCTGTTTCCTTATTCTGAAAATCAGTGTTGCACCTTGTGGCTCTTGAAATAGCACCACAGAGCTACAAAGCAACTCTGCATCCTCTATTCTGACATCCATGAAAATCAGTGGGCAAGCTTCTGAGCTCACACACGGAGGTGCAGATCAAAAGTAACCTAATTACAGTTCAAAATATGCTACAATCAGGCTGGAGACACTGAGATCAGGCACAGACAACCAGTATTTACTCCCCTCCCTAACAGAACTCTTTCGTTAATGTAGCTTTCAGAAGAAACAAATGAGCACTTAGTAACACAAAGAGGTGTGAGAAGAGTGAAAAACAAAATAAAAATGTGGATGTTGCGTGTATGAAATGCCATTTCATTATGAATTTGAAAATGAGACAATTTCCTCAGTAATGGCTGTTAACACATGCACAACTGCCATAGAATTAGAGGCTGGTTTTCCAGCAAAAAAATGGACCATTTTTCAACTAGAACAAGTCCATTTTGAAGTGAAATGTTGTTGATGACTGAAATGATGACAAAAGAAAATGGGTCCCATTTGGGGCAAAAATAGGTCTGTTCTAGAGTAAGCATGAGTACCTGACATCTGCAGAACATGGCACTTACAATTTCTGCATATTTTCCATGTGTTAGCAGGCAGTTTAGCAATGTTTTGGATAGCACCAAAGGCTGGGTTCAGGTTCATGACTTCAAAACTACATAAAAACAAACACACCCAACCAAATATTGACATTGTCTCAGCTTTGTCAACAGTTTAATTAGGACTGCAATAAAGGCTGGAATCTCAGTTTTCAGTGTTCAATTGCAGCAACCTACGGCTATAGCTATCTACATGAATAAGGAGAAATGCAGGGCTGCCTCTATTTCTATCATAAAGAGGAACGAAACACACATACAGAACAGCTCTGCTTTGACAACTCTGTCAGTTTTTATTTCTGCTTCTTTTAATAGATACATCTGCCCTCTTTTAGTCTGTACAGAGAATATTTTAATATTACATGTTCTTAAACATCTGCTCTTTTAGAAAATGCTATTATTATTTAGTTCCAGCTGAGTTCCATCAGTTGATTACTCATCCACCTTTGGCAATTGGTATTCAAGCCATACAAAAAATGAACTTCCCAGCCTCCCTCCCAACACGGCTGCATAGCAGCAAGGGATGTGCAGATGCCCTGGGGTAAGAACATTTCTGTCTGGGATGCCAGCATGGCTTATATGGGTCATACTGGCACGACAGCTGGGCCACTCTGGTCCTGCCTTTGTTGTACAGTCTGAAATTGTTTCCCTGATATCTCTAGAGGCTAATGCATAGGTGTTCTGGTAAGAGTTTACAAGCCATTTCCCCTGAATTTTAAAACAGAGGAGCAACTCTATTTCACCCTCATGCATCCCAACAGCTGCCTGAACAAAACAACTTGAAAAATGGCTATGGAAGCCCCTGAGGGAGTGTAAAGAAAGGAAGCTCATGGTCAGCCTCTCTTCTGAGTGTAGCATAAAGGGAGAGTGTAAAGCTACAGTCAGAGGAAGAAAATCAGCTCTGAAGATGCCTCGACTTTCACTGGGAAAAAGAGGTGCAGTGGCTAAGCTGGCTCTCAGCTGACTTCACCACAATCTGAGGATGAGAAGGTCTTCATGTGACCTGACAGAAGAAAATTTAGCATGACGGCTTAAGAACACAGAGGCTGAGCTAATTGTCAGGCAGACTGAGTCTGGAGATCTCAAGATGCCAACTTTCCATCCTCAGATCAATCTGCACAGAGTGGTTCTACCACTGGAAAGCAAGAGAAAATGTAAAAGCAAAAGGAAGATTAGGTGTTTCATGCTGTGGAGCTGGACCTTTGTGTTTTAGAGGGAGACAAGTCAAAGTAATCAAAAAATAAGCACCTTCATGGATTTCCACTGGGTTCTCAGTTTCTTTTTGAATAAGTAGTGTCAGTCTTCCAGTATGGAGGTAAACCAAGAGCGGTCCTGAATTTTCAGACAATTCCGTGAACAGAAGTAAGCCATCTTTATTCCATGTTCGAAACTGGAAGCTGACTGACAAACCATCAATTTGAGGAGTGCCGGGCAGTAGCAAGTAGCTTCGACTAGTGCTGACAAAGGTGATAGGAACTATTTGTGGTTCTGAGCAAGAAAAGGTCACATTCCCCTGCAAACAATAAAAATCAAACATAATCAGCATGACATTTTTTTCAACCATCCCAAAACATCTCTAGTTAAATAAGCTCATTGGATTTCTAAACTAAAACAGGTATTGTTATTCAGACACAAATCTTTGGAAATCATTAGGAAATTTATCTGTCCATGCTGGGAAAAAACACCTAACTTCAAAATTTTACTTTCATGTTAAATAAGGAGGCTCAAAAATGAAAGCTTCTGTCCTTAGAAGGACCTAAATGTATCCAAATGTCCCTTATCAATGTCACTACTTGCTTGATTACCTTAGTTATCCAGCCCTGAAATCAACGGCACAATTTGCCCAGAAGAGCAGCATATATACTCAAAGCAGTCAGCAGAATCTGTAGTGCAATTTGCCCAGAAGAGCAGCATATTTACTCAAAGCAGTCAGCAGAATCTGTACCAGTATGTATCACAGTAGTTTGTGGAAGAAGCCACTCCACCATTGGGCTCAGCCATTGTAGATTACCCAACCAGATCATTCAAGTCATGCAATAAAACCTTAACAATATCTAAACCCAGGATATATTTAAGGAGCCACATCTCTCAGAGCCACTCCATGAGATTGTTGCAGCCACCTTGCTTTGAACTAGGCTGCTTTGTAGAATACCAACTAGAATCTGATAAAAACATTCGAGTATAAGGCCTTCTCCATGATAACACTTCTCATCAGGGCTCATACCTCACTCTAACAGGATAATTATAAAGAACAGCACTTGATGGATGTGCAGGAAGTTGCACAGTGCTTGGGGAATTCCTCTCTGCAATCTCAGATAGCTGATGGAACTGTTCCCTATCACTTTCAAATGTCTTTCCAGTCTTTATTTTAAAATGGAAAATAAAGTGCCAGAAATAGACTGAGTGATCACTGGATGAAACAATCTTTGATTGATATATATATATATATATTTAGAGAGAGAGAGAGAGAGAGAGAGAGAGAGAGAGAACTATTTACATATTACCTGCCCTATTAGGTTCAGAATGCTACATACCAGAGTTTGCAATGACAAGGGTATATCATACTACATTGAATTTTGAAATATAATCCAAAGCTTATTCAAACTCCCCTGAGCATTAGTCAGGTGACAAGTAGGAGGGAAATTTGGTCTCAGCCTTTAAAAAGTTTCTACTACCTGCTGGGATTTGTCCACATAAGAGACACCGCAAAATTTCTTTTGCTATTGTTGTTGTTATATTTCCATGTCAATTTTCAATCAAATTCATGACAACTTAGAGAAAACAAAGACAGTCAACTGCAGCATTATCAATAAATACAGCTAACCTTCTCAAGAGCTTTTTTAAGTTTAGATATTAAAAATTATACTATTTTTCTTTGGAATTTTAGACCTTTACAGTAATTCAAGTACTCCACACAAAGTTGTATGACATTTACTGATCATAGAATGGTTTGGGTTTGAAGGGACCTTAAAGCTCATCTCATTCCAGACTCCCTGACACGGACAGGGACACCTTCCACTAGACCAGGTTGCTCAAAACCCCATCCAACCTGGCCTTGAACATTTCAGGGATGAGTATCCACAGACATTATACAAAACCTTTTCCAGTATCTCATCACCCTCACAGTAAAGAATTCGTATGGGACTTTTGTCTCAAAGCTCTTTCCAGGTTTTACCTACCAGCAGAACAAGCTATGCCTAGACTGACTTAATGGTACCAAAGAAGGTGAATGTTAGGATGAAAAATCATTTTTCAATGCACAACAAATTTTCAGAAGACCTTAAAATGAGGCAGTAAAGACCTTGTGTAGACAATATTCTTTCAGCTGCTTGCAGCAGCACCACAGTACTCCTGATGTACAGGCATAGTCCCCCAATATGCTTTCAGCTGCTTGCACAGTAAAGTACTCCTGATGTACAGGCATAGTCCCAAATATAAACTCAAACTTCTGTCTGCATTTGACATGAGATTCTAAACACATACAAGCAGTCCTAAACTCATGGATTGCTGTGATGCCTTGAAAAAGCCAGCAAGATTCTAGTAATTCACACTAGCTAGTAATTCATACCATCTGGGATCCACACCGAAATCTTGTCCTGGGGCATGATCAGCAAAGAGTGTTAACTCCATGGCCAGTACTGGGACAAAGGGACTGGACCTATGCATCTCTTCTCTTGCTTAACCTAGTGAGACTTCCAGCTCTCTAGCTTCTCCATTGACTACCTTGAAGCATAGCAGGTGTGATTCCACCTACCACAAGAACAAGCAGGTGGAAATGCATAAAGGCAGTGCTGCAAAATTCTGTGTACATGGGATTAAAGGCACATTTGGGGGATAGACAAGAGGCGTGCCTGCCTTTTGGGGTTATTTCCACAAGGCATTGCCAGAGTTTGTGAAAAAAAACATTAAATAATGAGAATTTAGATCAGTTTAACTGACTCATTTAGGAGGGAAGCACCTTACTAAGACAGCATTCCAGAGCAAAACTAGATAGTGTAGTTAATACACACAAAGAATAGCTGCTGACATCTTTACACTAAGCAGTCCTGTCTATCTCTCTAGAGAAAGTAAAATGAAAATCTGAAAGAGAAATACACGACAGTTAATTTGAAAAATGTTTGTCCACTGAAGTGGAATACGTTCCCTTTACAAAAACTGTTAAATTTGCCCTGAAAGTTATTCTCAAATTATTCCAGCAGGTCTAAGTCAGAAAAGTAAATAGCTCCCTCTAAACCTGCATCTGATCATGAGCATTTTGCTTTAATTGGAAGCATTTCTGGAATTCTCCAGGGTGTGCACCAGATTTCTGGCAGACACTTGATTTTATAATTGAACCCAGTTTAACTGAAAAGTAAAAGCTCATTGGCTAGGAAATGGGATAAGAACAACCTAATCCCTAGGGAAAATAAAGGAGATGCTCAGCTCTACTCAGCTGCTGGAAACTCTAGCTATCATGTGGCATTTGAGAATTCCATGGAGTCCATCATCTCCAGACTGATTAACGACTTCTCTAACAAGCAGTGAAATCTTTCCAAGAGAGTTGTTATTGTTCATACAAGAGAAACCTTCTGAACCTAAAAATGCAATGGAGATACTTGCAAATTTTTTCATCAGCTGCCATGACACTCATCCCAAGATGAATGGAAGTAACTGAGATTTCTGCAGGCAGAGTGTGGTTTCAGAGGTGGTGTCTTTATCACATAAGATGTTGAATGAACAGCCAACAGCATGTTACAGCATGTTAAAGAAGTATCAGAGCCTTTCCTATTAAAAAGAGAATGGAACAGTACAGTTGCTAAGTGATGAGGATAAAAGTGGATTACATAGATCTCTGAGCCATAAACCTCATCCAAAACTGACTGGAGCCTTTCCAGTGACTTCTGTGGGACCTCAATAAAACCTGTATAACTTTAATGAACCATTTCAGTTTTTTCTGGCCTTTCTTCATGTAGTATTATGTACTGTTGAATGAAGAGAGAAGACAACATCACAGTCAAGGCAATTGGTGACAAGTTTCTTATACATCCTCCTTGCTTTCACAGAATACTAATCAAAAGTAATATGCACTTGGGAAATTATTCAAACTGACAGCTGCACTGAAATCCTCAGCATTTAGCCTACCGGAGGATACAGGCCAAGATCACAGCTTGAACAGAAAGAACAATAAATGAGTATTTCTGAGCTCTCATTCTACCAGAGGTTAGAGCATCAAATGGGCACTTAACTTTCCTCATTAATCACTCTATGGATACTGTCCAACAGAAAGGATATCTTGCTTTCTGCAGAAGATTAGTAAGGGAGATTTCCTATGACAGGTAAGGGGACTAAAATCCAAGGCCTGGCTGTGACATAAGTGTGGGTAAACTGGCAAGAATATTTCCAGCTTGAAAACTGGAGGTCTATTTCTAGTTCTGAAGAGACTGAGTTTGCAGATGAATTTGCAAGGAGAGTAACAGAGCAAAAAGGTGACCTCTGATGCAGTTTCAAAAGGATAAGATGAAAAATTGTCACTCAACTCTGAGCAACTGGATTTTGAGAATGAGGGAGGTCCCTTCCAACCCTGTTTTTAAATTAACTGTCTCAAGCAGAACGTATGTCAGGAGACCCACATAGATTTCAAATAATTCTCAAGACCTTGCTAAGAACTGAATGAAAAAAGCATCAAAGTGAGACACCAGCTCCAGCCTTCTGAAATACTGGTGCAAACTGTCTTCAAACAGGATATGGGAGCTCCAAGGTGCACGGTGTGACTTGAGTTAGGACTAGTCCACTGTGTGAGCAACCAGTCCACCCCAAGAGCAGGGCCTCATAATTAAAGAGAAATTTCTATACCGAGTTGGGTTTTTTTTCTCTGAGCAGAATTTCATTATGGAAATCTGAAAGCTTCCTGATCCAAGTTTCATGGAAACTAACATAGCCCTGTGATAATCAACCTTGTGATAGAAAACTGCCCTATCTCCACGTGTTCTAGGTATCATGTATGTCATTAAAATGCTAATTGCTTATCACAATGATTTAAGCTGTTTACATTAAGATAATGTTCCTAATGTGGAAAAAGTAGCATTTAACAAAAAAACCACAATAAGAATGCTTAAAAAAAAACCCTGAAACATTGTGACCATGAGAGGATCAGGGACGAGATGTTTGGCCAGGCATTTCTGAATGCTCCTTATCTCTAAACCGACTGTGTCACTGACCAGAAGAAGAACAAAGGATTTAACCATTTTTATGCCCACAGTAACTGTACATTATTGTTTCATTACATGGCAGAATACTTAAGAGATGCTGATAAAAGATGGGAACAAAAGATGGAAAGATACAGAGATAATTCAGAAAAATCATACATAATTTCTCTCAGAGAGACAAGGGGGGAAAAAAACCACAGGAAAAAACACCCAAAAAAAATAGTGACCACTTAACATTTTCTTTCTGTGGTGGATTAACCTTAGCTGGATGCCAGGTGTCCTCCAAGCCACTCTATCACTCCCCTGCTCATTGGGTGGGGGCAGAAAATATAGAAAAAAACCTTTTGGGTCAAGACAAAAGCAGTTTAATAAAGCAAAAGCAAAGGCCACATAGAGAAGAAAAGGAAAACAAAAGATTTATTCTCTACTTTCCACCAGCAGGTGATGTCTAGCCACTTGCTAGGAAGGAGGGCTTCAGCAACTGTAGTGGTTGCTCCAGAAGGTAAACATCTCAATAAAAAATGCCCCACCACCAGCCATCCCTCCCTCCTCTCCCTGCCCCTTTCTTGTTTCTCTTGGCTTTTATTGCTGAGCAGACTCATATGGTATGGAAGTTTGGGTCAGTTGACCAGGCTATGTACCTCCCAAGATCTCAACTACCCCAGTCTCCTGTTGAGGGGGGAATGTTGGAGAGGTGATCACGATGCTGTGCCAGCACTGCTCAGCAGCAGCTAAATACTGGTGTGTTATCAATACGTTTCTAGCTATCAACACAAAGCACAACACTATGAGGGCTGCTGTGGGGAAAATTAACTCCATCTCAGCCAGACATGCTCCTTTGAACAACAGCGAGGAATGAAGCCAGCCTTTCAAATTCACCTTGCTAGAAGTGAGTAAGATAGATGTCTTAGATCAAACTGGCAAATTATTACAATCCAAGTCCAATTTTTGTTCCAATTCAAGGTAAAGTGACCTACGGCTTATTAGGTTTTATTGCCTGGAACAAAACACAGCAGCAAAAAGATTTTTTAAATTATTATTATGAAAACAGAACCACATCTACCTTAAAATAGCAAAGTATATAGAGAGCAATTCTTATTTATTTTTTTTAAAATGTATTAGTTTCATTTAATGGATTTTCCTCTTTTAAATTCCAATTATCTGTGTATCATAGCACAGCATCAGCCTAAATGGCTAATATGAACTCCACACAATCCAGGCTTTTGACTGTGATGGGGTCAGCTTGCCCCTTTCTGTTATACCAGGCAGTCAAGTACCAAGCAGTTCCCAAGGCCTTGGCAATTGGAATAAGACCTTAAAAAATACATTAAAGCCTTGGCTTTACAGCAAATTACATTCTCTCTCATTTTCCTTATCCCCTGCTAACTCCTATGACAATAATTAGCCATCTCTCTTCCTCTCCTACAGGGACTAACAGCCTTATCAACTCCCACCTTGAAACATCCTCCTCTGCTCAGCGGGTACTAACTGCCCTATTCATTCAATTTGACTATCCAGATAATGTAATAAATAAAATTCTGAACAATTGTTTCTAACCTGTAATTTGCTGAAGGCTGATGACTCTTGAAAAGGCCTTGTTTGCTCAAGAAATGTGTCATTTTTTCTGCATGTCAATTAGTCTTATTAAAAAAATATGGTCTTTCTCCCTGAAAGACTTGCTTCATTTATGGTCACCAAAACTATCAAAATCCTAACACAAAAAAACCTTTTAAATCAAGAAAAGGAAAGTTTACTATTGCAGCTACATGCTAGATTACATATTTGCATTCTGAAACTTGTAGATGAAGCTCACTGAAATGAATGGGAAGAATGTTCCTTTAACAGACTTTATTTCAAGACCTTGACTGAGGTTACACACTTAATTTCTTTCAAAATAATCCTGTTATACCATCCAGCAACAATAAAATGGGACCTTAAAATGAATGCTATTTATACAGACTTTTTTGCTATTCAACACTGCAGGTAGGATGTGAAGGAGACTCATCTGAAGACCTAGAGAGCAGACAGGAACATAGAAGAAAGTATAAAAAGCTATTTTTACAGGAACCACATATTTCTAGAATCTGAGTTCACTTGCCTTATCTAAAGAACAGCAAATTCAGTTCTCTTTTTAAATGCATGTGTGACTCCACTTTCATTAAATAATTGACTATAACTTTTTTTTTAAAGAAATTCAACTTAGTCCTCAGGACGTTGTGAAAAATGTCGCTAAAAACTTCCAACATTTTTTATTTATGTTCCCATAGTCTGACTGCAGTGCAGAAACTAAGAAAAAAAGAAATTCTAGCTCTTGATTCTCCAAACTCTAGTAGGGGCATTCACAAATCACCAGCCAGATATTCACAGATCAATACTTGCAATAGCACTTTGGTAGAAGGAGACACACGTAGACAAGTAAATTCTTCTCAAGATGAAGGTATCTCAAATCAGCTTAATAAAATAGCATGTTTGGATTCTCTATAAAGGGAATGAATTATTAGTTTACATTCTCCTGTCACTAGGTATCTTTCCTTGCTCTTTGATGCTGGCAATTGGTTATTTCCCTGAGGCACTACAGTGATACATTTACATGTCACCACATCTCTTGCTGTGCTGAACTGTCACTCCCAGATTCAACATGGCAGGCCAGCATAGAAATTCAAGCATATCTGAGGGCTGACATCATCTACTTTACAAATATCCTGCACCCCTCTTAAGTCAGTGGATATAAAAGTATAACTCAAATTCCTATTAGCCAGGATAATGGAAGGGAAAGGGGGATGATGTTTTTTCTCAGTTTCAGTAGGTAAGGTGGAACATTGAGAAAATAAAACACAACATCTTTTCATGACCTTCTAATTTCCTCTCATCAGCTACACAAGTTCTTATTTTGGCATCACAAATCAGTCACGCACAAAAAGACTGAAGATCCTGGACACAGAACACATTTGAGTAGTTTCTAAAGGTCTTACCTGAATCCGGCCAACCAACTGGTGGCCAGGATCCTATAGCTATTTTCAGGATGCTATAGCTATTTTCTTTCTAAATACTGCCTCAATCAGATGTATTTAGCAATTCTCAATGGATAACTCTTCCTAGAAGTTGTTCCATCTCCTCCTGCACCTACATACACTTTTAATAAGCACAAAATCCTTCAATGAGGACTTCACCATCCCAGATAGCAAGTCAAATTTCATTCTGTGAAGAAAAATTCCCCTTCTGCTTCTTGTAAATGTGGCTCCTACTTGCATGTTTTCCTACCCCTGACTACTTTGCCCAAGAAGTGCAAGCAACTGTTGTACAGTTTCTCATAAAGAGAAGTCTGCACTTCTTTTGTGCTGAGAAGACAGCAAGTAAATAGGTCAGATCTTTAGATTATTATTTTAAAGCATTTTCTGAGGTTTCCCAAGGGTCCAGCCCTACAACCATGACAGTGGTAATTACAGAAATTTGACTTCTCATAACCTCTTGCAATTAAAACCAGTAATTGCTTCAGAAAGCACATAAAAGACCCCCTATCATTGCTCCACACTCAATGACCTAGGGGAGGGAAAAAATAAGAAAAAAGGAAAAAAAAAGCACCACAACATGCCATCAGGGACATAAGAAACCCTAGAGACAAGACAGATAGCCTGTCCAAACAGACAGAGCTATGTAGGGAGGTTAAGTATCAGGCAATATAAAAATGGAATTCTGAAGACAAGTTCCAGTTCGAATAGACAGGCTGCCTCGTTATCTTGAGATGTCTTCTCAAGGGGATTTATTGCAAGTCTGACAACTGTAAATGAGCTACAGAAAAGAACAGGCAGAATGATAATCACAGCCACCACCCAAGAGTACAATACATACTACAGTACTTTGTTATTGACAACCTGTAGTTTCTTCCTCTGACTTTAAATGCAGCGGATTTGGGACCATTATTTATATGGGTGAGGAACTACATCACAAGAGGAAATCTATACCTCCAAAGCCGATGTATCATTCTCCTGCTTGTGTGAAAGACATCAAACAGTAAAAAAACCTCAATGCTGATGGGTATGATAAGCCACAAGTTTAGCCCACTGATTGTGTCAACATTCACAAAGGCACAGAGTGAAGCAGACACAGAGTGTTGAAGTCTGCCTGCCTTTGGATGCGAAACTCAGTGTCTCTGAGCATTAATGGCTTCATAATCCAAAACTCACCAGTGTGTCCTCAATTATATTTTGCTAGAAGACAAAGGTATTTTGGGGACTAATGCAGAACTATCTCTGGTGATCTCCAGCTTGTGGGAAGGGAACACATTTTTGGCAAAAGTGATTCCAAGCCCCTACTACATTTAATTATTCTTCTGTGCTGTTCTTTTCATTACATTTCCACTCTAGACAACCTTATCAAGATATGAAGCAGAGAAGCTTGCAGTTCCCTGGGGATATGGCTCGTTGCTTGAAAACCTCAGTGCACTTTGAGTAAAAGCATTTAGTGCAGAGTTACTCTGGCAGGCAAAAACTACATTTAGGAAGAACGAGTTATTTTAATTTGAATAAGTTAATTGCTAAGGAGTGGGGAAGAGCAAAAGAAGGGAAAAGGAGATCAATCTATGAAAGCTGGAAGCCCCTGAGAGTTGCTAGAGGAGAGAAATAGTTGTGATGCAAAGAATGTTGGAAAACAGATTTACAGGGACCATTTCCTATAGAAGGATGTTCATCTAAGATTGAGGTGCTGTGAGTGTGGCAACCTTTCCATGCACTTTGCATACACAAGTGTCAGAGACACTGCACACAGCAGCTCATAAACCTTGAAAAATGCAATACAGCAGCCAGTCTTTGAAAACTATGACATTTAAATCATTGCTTATGTGAGAGAGATTGAAAGATGAAGGTACATCCCCACTACCTTGAACTGAGGAAAGGAGCATCATTCCTAGACCTTCTATCTAGCAATTGTCTGAACCAAGCATTGTGATAAGTTTCATTGCTTGGGGCCACTTATACCCAGACAATGCCCTTCAGAAAAAAGTGCGTTGCAAAGTTTTTCTCTTCCCCTTTAGAATGGCCTTACCAGCTAGCAAAACAACCAGTAGTTTAATGACCTAAGAAGCAGACCAGGGCTCTTTGCTCCCCCCTTAGAAAATGAGCTGAGGGGAAGACCAATTTAACACAGTTCATAAAACTTGTGCCATTGAGTCCACAGTCAGAACAATCAAACTCAAGATTATTAAAGCAAAGCCTCTCAGTCCCAGGGGAGCATCCTGGAGGCAGTCTTGACTGCCAGCAACATAATGAGGGACTTCTCACCTATCACCTTTCTATTTTTCAGTTCTCTGAGTGTTCAGCCTCACCCTAGGCAGAGAAATTGTCAAAGGGACTTCTTTGGTCTTCTGGCTTGCTTTGTTGTAGGTTCAGTATGTTCATATACATCACTACAAACCAGAAGATACCAGGAGCAATTTAATCTCCATGTTCTCTAAAGACACAGTATTAGCCAAAAGGCATATATCAAAGCATGGTGCAGGAGTGAGGCACAAGCTAAACAGAGAGCTGAAATATTTACAACTTGTCAAGGCTGCATGAGAGTGCACTGTTCCCTCTTCTTAGAAAATAAAATGTTCCTTATTTTTTCACATGATATATTAAACAACATCTGTAATTTTGGATGTTATTAGGTATGAAGCTACATTTGCATTTTATGCTAGCAAGCTGGATAAGACTGTAGTTCCTCTTGCTTTACCTCTATTGTCCCACATTTAGAGACCAGGTCAATGGTTCTCAGAACTGTCAATATACTAAATATAAGGAGCAGCACAAAGGAAATGATTTCCAATAATAAAAGAAACCTTTATTCTTTTCTAAAATACAAACTAAAGGATCAGAGTAAAATTTTGGTACTACTTTACTTCCTAAGAGGGGTAAAGAATGTTTCAGAAAATAAGATTTTATCTGAGTTAACCAGGGAAAAAAATTTCTGACTTCTATCATGCCATCAAAAATATACATTTTAATCTTGGAAAATTAATTAAAAAGTTTCTCCAAGCAAATTCTAATACATCTGGAAAGTCAGAGAAATGCATTAATTTCCACATGTCTTTCAATAACTCTCACCACAGGAGTCAGCACTGGCTGCTGTTAGCCTCAGCAGTATAATTCTAACGAGCTAATTATGCCCAGAGCTATCTAAATCTGAACTCTGCTCATTCAGTGCAGCCAGCAGCACCAAGACAGCAGCAACAGAATAGAAGTAAAGACGGAAAGCACACAGTATTGCCTCTTACCACAGTATAGATCTGAGGTTTGCGCCTTTTTGCCAGGTCAATTATATTGACTCCGTTGTAATAAAGGTTCTCAATGCAACCATGGAAATTTTTCCTCTGAAACGTTCCTGGTTTCCCCGGGACAGGAATCCCTCCGAAACTGAGCTTTTGGAAAGAATAAGAACAGTATTTAGTTATCAGTCCAAAAGCAAGAGAGCAGAGCCCCACTCCCTGCATCCAGCTGGAATATTATCTAAGAATCAAGTCACATCAACAGCATCACCTGGGAGCAGGGCCTGGCCACCTCACAGGGGGAATTACAGCCCCCACAGCATTACAGCTGCAGGATAAACACTTCTGCCATAGGCAGCTCACTGATTTGGAAACAGATTTTAAGTGCCTTGACACAACACTTCACCAGCCCAGTACCACCAGCCTCCCAGTCAGGAACATCCAGAGCACAAGAAAACGTGTGTGCAGTGTCCAACCCACAGCCCCACTGGCCTGGAGGGTGACACCTAGCTGCAGCCCACAGTGCCCAGGAACTGCTGAGCAATGGGGGAATAAACTCTCCCTGCCCAAAGAGCACTGGATTTGCCTGTGAGATGGGATCACTCCTTTTGGAACAGTTCTAGTTTCAGCCAGCGGAGGGTAGTATCACAAACAGAACATATCCCATTTGCACCTTGCAGTCGTTTTCCCTAAATTTCACTGTGCTTTGGACTTTACAAGACTCACATGTAGCATTTGGGTCTGAGCAGTATCATGGGGAAGTTCTGCAGGTTACATATTTACAAAAACTTTTGATGTGCTGTTATCTAGGTACTGGCGGATGTTAGCACTCTGCAGGTTTGAACTCATCACTCAATTGGAGGGCTGAAAGCCCTGGGAGGACAAACAGCCTAAGAAAATAAAGCTTCTAAAATACAGCATAATTGCTTAGATTCCTTAAGAAAATAAGAAAAAAAAAAAAAGTGGGTGGGAGAAAAGAAAAGAAAAAACAAATCCCAAATACCACAACCCCAAAATCTTCTGATAATCCTGCCTTCATTTTCCAAATGTCAAAGCTCATTTCTGAATGGCTCTACCAATCTTTCTGGGAAAGCCTTAATGGTGGTACCACAGGGGTTTTATTCATTTTTCCCATCACAGCCAGTGGCACTGTGAGTGATATAACACAGGTGGGGATCCTACCACACTTCTCAGTGCTTCCAGTGCATCAGGAGCTGTGCTGCATTCACTGCAGCAAGGGCATACAGTGCTTTATGACACTGCTTACATGCTGATGGCTGCTGGAACCTGGTCAGCCTTATTCCTTTGTTATGAACCCTAATGCCTTACCTCAGTTTGTTATTACAAAAATAAAGGGAAACTTGGGAGTTATTTTCCTCTCACTCCACCTAACAAGCTGGGATATGTAAGCAAATGAAACCTCCCTGGGTAACCTTGAGAGCAATCATTTGAAAACAAGTCCTTAATGAACTTGCACCTCAGTTGCATTAATTGATCACTTCTGAGAAATAACGAGTGAACAGACTGCTACTTTACATCACTTGCAGGTTTGTTATTGGCATGAGAGCTTATGTGGTAGCAATAATTTTTTTCCGGTGAGAATCGTTAGTTCTTCTTAAAACACCAGACTTTCCTTCTTTCATGTTCTATTCTTCAAGTCTCTTGCTTAGGAACTCTGCACTGGGGTTTCAAAACCAGCAGAAAAAAATCAATATCAATTATACCATCGCTTTATTAAGAAAACAGTTTCCTCTGTGATTGGTAACAATTTTAATTACCAAAGTAATGGTTTTATTACCCTCACTAAGGCCTTTAATCCCTAAAGTGTACTGAGATAAAATTTCAGTAGACTGTACTGCTGCAATGTTCGACTGAAAGATTGTCTCAGTGCAAGTGGAGAAAAAACACACTATGCAAAAAACTAAAGGACCAGCGACCAGGTCTGAGTGCCACAAAGGTCAGTGGTGATGGTGACTCATATCAGCTCAAGATCTTTGCTACCATGCTCCCCCTTATTTTGGAACATCTGGAAAAATGTTCTGCCAATTGGCATCAAGCTCATAGCAGGAAGCAAGGAATGTTATTACTTTGAAATTAGGAAAGCTGCTGTCTCAATCATCTGGCTTTTCTCGACCCCATCTTAAAAGCAGATACACCTTTGGCCCTGATAGTTCAGTCTGAAGCTGTTGCAGAATCTCACTGCTGAAATGTGCTGTCCTTACTAAACATGCTCATGATTTGGTACAGCAGTGCCAGGGGACAGGTACCACTCTCTCCAACCTGCTTTTGTGAAATGCAAAAAAGGGAATTTCAGCTGGAAGATGAGAGAGCAGGCACCTGCCACTGCCAAGACGTCTGCTTTGCTCCCTTGGGTGTGCTGGGAAATTATCCTTTTCAGAGAAACGAATCCAAAGCACAGAGGGGAAACTTGTGGTCTCTTAAGCAATGAACCGTGCCAGCTCGATGAATCCAGACAGGGTGATGGTGCTGACTGTGCAAGCATGACCCTGTGCCTTGTGGGCTAGGAGGATCTGGCAGACAAACACATGGGGATAAAAATGAACATGGGTAATTTGCACACAGGTGTGCATTGGTGGGGGAAACAGATGAGAAACTGCCTTGCATATAGATGTGATGATATAAAAGGTTTTTTAGGGTGGAGTTTTTCTTTAACGACTATCAGCCATAAGCACTGAACTGCTGGAGTGATACAAACTGCACTCTGCCACACCTTGGTCTCATCACAGGGGTGCACACCAGCCTTGGGGTTTATAGGCAGGCAGGATGTTTCCTCTGCTCAGTCCTTCCTTGGCTGAGCTGCTCTGGCTCCCTAGATCAAGATACTCTGCATCACATCCCCAGATGTGAATGGACCTGGGTCAGAGCTAGTTTCATGAGAATCATAGAATCACAGAATCACTAAGGTTGGAAAAACCTCCAAGATCAAGTTCAGCCCAGCGCCACTGTGTTCAGGACCAAACCATATCCCCAAGTGCCACATCCACTTGCCTTTGGAACACTTCCAGGGATGATGATTCCACCACTTCCTTGGGCAGACTACTCCAATGTCTGACCATCCTTTCAGTAAGGAAGGTTTTCCTACTATCCAACCTAAATCTCCCCTGGCACAACTTCAGGACATTTCCTCTCATCCTGCCACTTGTTACCTGGGAGAAGAGACTGACCAACACCTCACTATAACCTCCTTTTATTCTGAGGGTCTTCCATTCCCAGTGGGAAGACAATTATCTTTACCTGCTCATCTCTATGTTGAGAGCTGAAATCTGAGCAAGTGGTGTCTGGATAGAGGGACAACTCAGGGTTGGTATCCCCATGGTCATGCCAATAAAATGCAGGGATGGTGCACAGTGATTCCATTAAAATCATACTGGAGATGATGACACGGGATCTGTCCCTATAGATAAAGGCAGCTGGTCCCTGAAGATTTGACTAGAACCCAGGCTATAATTTTTTGTTTAGTTCAAAGTCTGCTGTACTTTGAAGTGTAAGCATAATCCAGTGCATGTTTGCACAGAGACTGACCATTTTTGAGACTGTCATGTATACAGTTGCACTGACATAGTTTATGCTTGTTAAGTACGAAAGGAATTCTCTGGGAAGGAAATATTCAATAAAGATCTTTGCTGGAAAGAAATAGCTCATAGGGTGATTGCTTTTCATCATATTCATTTTATCCCAATTCATACCTCATCTCCCAGGTTATAACCTAAAGGGATTCACACACCTCATAATCAATATCCAAGTGATCTGAATCCCCCTTCGTTCGGAAATGTTGGGTGTGCTTGTCCACCGTGAAGTTCACTTGCTTGTTGAAGCGTTCTATGAGAACTGAGTGCCAGTGCTGGTCATCCAGGAGGCTGCCCAGGGTGACAGATGTGTGGCTGTTACTGAAATGCAGGTTGGAGTCCCCTAGAGTGGAACAGACAGGCAGAAGACACCACAGTTACCTCCAGGTCCTTAACTGAAGCATGGGGACACAAGGGGAGCACAGAGCAGCACCCCTAGATGCAAACTGGAGTTCTGCCATTGGAAAGTAACCCTTTCCAAAGATTGCCTTAGATTCCTAGGACCTCTTATTCACATATAGATGTGTGTACCTACACACACACATTCTTTTTCACATGAAATCCTTGCGATGAACCAGGAGGTGTTAGTGATGCTACACTCACACGCTGCAGCACACTGGGGACCACTGCTCTCACTGTACCCTTGGTTCTGCCATGCATTCAAGGCCCTCGTGGTTTAAGAGTTTCCTTTAGGCAGCACCAGAACTTTCTGCCTAGTCACATCAACAGACCAGTCCTGACACTGCAGTGTCAACTATGCGCTTTTTGTATTTTAACAAGAAATTTGCACCTGTCCCATTTCACAGAAAAAAAAAAAGGCACAAGTCAGTGAACCAACAAGAATGCAAAGCGTTTTGCTCAGCTCAGAAAGATTCTTAAACCTGGCATAGATCTCCAAAGTATAGATCAAGAATCATAAAAATATTTAGGTCCTCACCTGCAAATTTCAAGCACCCTTCTGTTTTTCAGCTGGCTACATGTCTGAACACTTCAGAGCCTCTCATTGAAAGGGAGAATGTGTCCTTTTGACTGTTGCAGCAGAATGGAGAGAACACATGCTCCAAAACTGCCAGGTAAGATGCAAGTAGATTCAAGAGCAGACATCAAAACCCTTGCCCATGACATATGAATGGGCAGAAAGGACTTGAAATGGCTAAAATCTGTACATTTGGGACAACAGTTGAAGAAAAAAACTAACTCATCTCACAATATGTATTCATAACAGTATCTCCTCTGGAAGAAGTAACATAATATAATAAACTGTACTATATTCTTATCCTACTATGAAATATTTGTAAGAAGAGGAGAAATCAATGGAGTCAAAGAATCCCACATTCAGAGGTTCAGGATGTAGCTACTTAGTCCAGTTAAATCCTGAATCAGAAAAATGCTGCATGACTACTTCTACTCTTTGATTTAAAAAAAAAAAAAGACAGAGAGAAAGAAAACTACTACTTCTACTCTTTGATTTTAAAAAAAAAAGACAGAGAGAAAGAAAACACAAACTGGAGATGAAACAATTAATGAGCTTATGTAAAATTGAAATCCGACAGCTGTGGAAATCATTACTGACTTTTAAAATAAACATAATTAAGTACGAGGGAAAAAATGCCCAACTGAAACCCCTCAGTGTGAGGAATGTGAGTCAGCAGGGACTTGTGAGGTCAGTACCATGGGTCACCCACAGATGAAGCTAGTGAAGATTTTGCAATAAGGCTGGGAGAGAAGGTGTGATGACACCTACTAGAGTAGTTCCTGAAATTATCAAAGTGCTTCAGTGTACTCATCAGGAGAAACCAAGCATCTTTCTACAGAAAGAAATTAAGCCAGCCTTTCATCTGGTGTTCCGATCCAACACAATCAGATGGCAATGATCAGCAATGGCCTTACAGATATTCACAGTTTTCAAGAAGGAAAGTGATACCAGTGTGCACAAGGTTTTGACCAGAATGTTTTCATTGAAATTCTGTTTTTTCAGCTCAGTTCTGAATCACTGAGTGAATGGGGAAAAATCAGACACACACCAAAAATAAACCCGTTGCACTCTGAACCAGACTTCCTGGGAATGCTATTATTAAAAATAACCCCTTCAAAAACAAGATAGGGGAAGAACCAGAACTTTCTTTGTTGGTTTGTTTTTTTTTTTTTAAAAATCACTGCTTCAAAGCATCATCAAGGTTTTGTTGTTTTTTTTTAAAATCACTGCTTCAAAGCATCATCAAGCAAAGATCTAAAGTAGACATTGAGCAGTTCAGCCTTGGCCAGCACTAGTTAGAAGAGCCAAAGTCTCTTCTTGGCTCCATTACCACATCCTGCAGTCAACTCTATTCTCTCTTTTGCTTCCTCTCCCACCTTCTCTGAACAGTATTTTAGCTGTGAGATATTTATGGCACACAGCATGTTCTGTTAATATCAGCTAGGGTTTGAAGACAATAGATTTACAAAAGCAAACCAAGACAAGCCTTGTTACAATAATATATGAACCAGTAATCCTAATTACCCTTACCCAGGTTGATGTGCAAGGAGAGCTTCCCTTTCTGCAGTTCCAAAGTAATGTAATCTCCACGCTGTCCTTCTCCATGGAATAAGACTCCATCCCCCTGCATGCTCTTGAACTTCAAGGAAACCACATCTTTGAATGTGCTCATAAGCTTCTGATTAAACCTGTAGAGAAGTGAACTTCTGCCATCGAAGTCTGCAATATCTGACTCTGGAAGAAAGAAAATGGCAAAATGACAAGGAAGGGCAGCATCACAAGAGGGACTATATTTTTTTCAGGATATTTTCAAGTATGACTTGGAGCCAGGTACTGTCATAAGGGTACATCCACAGGACATACAGGTCATTTAGGCAACCACATTTCATCCATTTCCATTCCTCTCCCTCTGTCTGGGGAAAGGCAACACTAGAATAAACCCAAAACTCCTCTGCACTTGCCTTCCTCATGCAAGACTTCTCTCCCACATTTTACTTTTCAGAACAGAACAAGTGTTTCCCATGATACTCAGACCTCCAGAACATACCTTGCCACATTTGCTGTTCATTTCAAACACATGCAGGATGTTACTCATTACTTTGAACACTTCAGTCACTCCACTTTCGTAGGTTCACAAGTGTCTGTTGAGCTGTTTCTGCATGTCAGCCATGCTTGCATCCACCTCCGCATTCAAATAAGCATCATAACCTCTGAGGGTTGGCTGCTTGCTTGCGACGGGCATTTACCAACCATGTTTCTGCATGCAAATCGACTAGGTTGACAGGAATAGTCAAATATCAGTTCTAAAAGCTTTTGAAGGGATTTCATGGGAACTGGGCATCTAAAGTGATTATACACCTTTGAAAATCCTATTAGAAACATATTTTCCCCTTCAGCCAGCCTCTAAAAACCCAGTCACTGTGGTAGGAAACAAGCTTTCAATTCCTCAATTGCAATTAATAATTTCTTTGGCAGCAGCAGTCTGCAGTGCTCTCTTTGGTTTATAAAGTGGTCTTTTAAGCAAAATGTATTTTCCAATAAATTCTTAATATATATATATATACACATAACCAGAACATTTCAGGTAACTTTAAATAGTTTTGACTAATATGTTGTATTCAAACATCTGACATACATAAATTCAACTGCAATTTCTATCCAACTGCAATTTGACACAATGTATATATAAAATATCTACTTGAAATAATAAATTGTCAATTGGTGTTTCTTGTTCTTGAGAAAAATATCAAAATTTAAGAACACCAGATGAAGAAGAATCTGAACAGGGGCTGACTAAGCTACATAACTACTAGGATAGATGCACAAAGGCAAATAATAACTTCACAGTATCCAAGAAGAAAGAGCATAGACTATCTTTGTTTGCAAACCACATGTGTTAATGATAACCCCTTCTATTAGTTTTCAATTTTCTTCTGAAAAATAACTGAAAGGTCCATACAATCAAGACTTCCAGTCAGCAACTGCATTGTGGTTAAAATTGGTGATTTAAATCACCTAAGCTCCCTTAAGAGCTCTTCTATCCTTTTGAGCATTAACAACAGTTTCATCTGCTTCTCTTTAAAAACAGAAATAATAGGTGCAGGGTGTGGGGGATTATTTTCACCTTCTTTTTTTTTTTTAAACACTGGGCCAAAGATTAAAGAGATATGTAATTAAAAGTTATTATAAGCTCAGAAAATAAAACTGCTGTTAATGATTTGTTATCATAGAAACTACCATTGATAACTTCCACCTGTCAGTATGTCAGTTTGTTCAGAAGTTTGATGGCATACTTACAAACTTCCAGGGAGCTCAACATTTAAATTTTATGCAAAATTCTGTAACTCAAAAATTTACTTCATTCCAAATCAGAAGGCAACTGATTATTTTTTTATGAAAATAAAACTACAAAGAAACTCAATCTTGGATAAAATTAACTTCAGAATAAACTAAGACCAAATCTTACATGTGATGTCAGAATTATAACACACTGTTTAGCATCATTTGTGGAACAGTTGCTAGTTTAGGAAGTACCATGAATATGAAAGTATCTACACCATCTGCTTTTACTCGTTTTAACTTCTGAATTAGGTGTTCGGAAACAGCTTCTTCAGAATTGCTGATTTCTCTGTATTGACACCTTGACTGCCAGTTTCTATAAAGGGAATTCAATTTATAGTTTAATTCCTATGAATTTCCCTGAACTACATTAAATACTTCAATTTGTTTAAAGTAAATTGCAAGTGTACCATTTTAAGACAGGCAGGAATTAGAAAATAGCTTATAAAGAAGTTACAGTCTTTGATTTCCAGAGCATTTTGCAGCAAAAGTTGATTTTCTTCCTAGATCTCAAAACCAAAGATACAGTAAGAGTAAGGGTGTGTTGATTCAATGTTGCCACAAGAGTGGCCCTTTTTTCTTCTTCTTAAGACCCAAGGCTTCAACCAGTCTGAATTCACACTTAAGTCCTTGGTCTTAACTCTCCACTAAGTCACTGCATATGACAATTTCTTGAAGAGCTCTACTACTGACGTTTACAGAGTATAACACAAAGGAAAACCTGTTTCTGAAAAGTTCTGCTCCACTAATTATCAGTTGTGAGCACACTGGCCAATAAATAGCCCTGAAGGAAATGAGAATATGTCAAATAAATGCTAACACTGGCAGCCAAAAGACATTAGTGGCAGTTTGCATGACAACAAATCGTTGGCTTCTTGTTAAAAACAGCCACTTCAGAAAACATGCTTGTTTGCTTAAGGTTTATTTAGTCCATGTATGTCCATAATCCATTTGCAGCAAGAGAACGAGGATCAGAAATGTTTCAAGTCTCAGAAAATCTGTAGTAATAACAAACAAAACCACAACCTGTGATTTCATTCTGCACTGCCTTCTGATTGACTTTAGCTTCCTGAAGTCAGACATTACTCAGTCTGTGTTCTTTTCTACACCATCCTCACAACAATGCTACAAAACTCATAAAAAATGAGATAAGGCAAGAGATGTTTCTTCGGTGTTATTTGCCACTGACCAACAACTCAGATGACGAAGTACCTATAAACCAGAAGTCATTCATCAAGCTTTTCTGAAACTGAATTTTGGCCCTGGGGGTGCTGGTTGCATCATTCAGTTTGAATTTCCTTTCCTAACACAGATCCTTTCCTTTCCTAACACATTAAAGTCACTTGAGAGTGACTGAAAACAGGGACAGTTAGTTAAAGGAGGATTTTATTTTTTATTAAAGAAAGCATGGGACCACAGGGCTCAACCTGTCAGACCAGCTACGCTGAGAGGAGTCAGGCTGGGAGCAAGGTGAGAGCACAGAGGTTACTTGTGCAGCAGTCTGCTCCCAGCAGCAGAGGGGATATGCATTTGTACATAAAAATGAACATTTACTTGGCAAGGATATTTCAAAAGAGGAATACCTCTAAGAACAGTTGCCATGTGAGACAGGAGCTTTTGGTCTTGCACTTGCACCAATGAACAGAAACCTCAACTCCTGGCAGAACAGAAGAAGACAGCTCCTGGTCTGAACAGATGTCTCTCCTGGCCAGTCATGGTTTACTGGCTTGAGTGAGCCTAAAGCAATCCAACCACCTCCAAAACCCTCTCAGACTTGCAACCCAAGGGATGAATGTAGATGAGCACTTCAGCGATGACTTTTCTGCTAGTCAGTTTTATCCCCATCTCAAATCTATGCCTCTTGGTAAGCAATCATCTGGGTATTTACCTTATGCAGTTGATTACAAACTCTATCAGACAATGACCATGAGACATTAAGTGGCTCTGTGCAATGGGTTCTTTTCTATCTTATAGGAAGACAAAGGAGACAATGGAGAAGTGGGGAGGGAAAAAAATCCAGTGAAAATATCATTTCACAAAAAAGCACAATATCAGATCATACTCCCTGAAGCAATGACAGCAAAATATGAGAAATCAGAGTCCTGAGCTGCAAATGAATAACTCTGTTCTCAAAAGCAGAGACCCTGTCTCACACCCTATCATTGTTTCTCCTGTGGTATCCCAGTCTGTTAACTGCACATACAGCCAATTCTGCTGATGCACTTTGGGCTGTTAACCAGTTATAGAATACGATCAGCATCTTCAATGCAGCTATAAATCTTGTCCTATAAAAGCAATTGTGTCAGCAGATTTTGTTTTCCTGTGCTAAGCTAACAAGACTTCTCACAAGTATAAGGATATAGTCATTCGCTTTTTTCCTGTGCTAAGCTAACAAGACTTTTCACAAGTATAAGGATATAGTCATTCGCCTCTCTCCACCTCCAGCATCAAAAGCAATTGGTTTGCCATTTGTCTGAGCACATCCTCTGTTGCAGCTCTGGTTATCTGTTACAATCACATCACTAAAGCCACTGCTGCAAAGGGACAGCAAGAGCTCATACATACTTCTGCATGAAACTTTCCACTCAACTGATCATAAATCCTTTTCTGAACAGGAAACATCAAGGTATGTATTCAGATCAAGTTCATCTCCTTTCTATTTCAGTACCTATTTTGAGGATGCAAGATGGAATCTTTACAAGAATTTCAAATAACTGTAATCAATTTTCATTTAAATACATGCTTTCTGTGTAAATTAGCACATTATCTGTGAATATCAGCTTATTTGATAGCCTTGAAGTGCTCTATTCACAGTATAGCATAGGATCAGGCACACTCTTAAGTCTGAAATAGCTTTACTGTTAAAAACATGCTGCTATGCTCCCAAAAAAAAGTCACCTTACATTAGAAGGTGAAAAGAAACAGAGGGAAAAAGATAAAAGATTTTAAAAAACCACAAATAGAAAGCTCTTTTGTTAGACAGGGAGGTTTTGGGAACAAATTCATAGTAGTAAATTATTTCTAGCAGAAGCAATAAACAACAGTGAGTGCCATCCAGCAGCACAGTGCCATCACATGTTAAGTTATCCACTCTGGCATCTACTGCACATAGTAGTTAACATCTAATATGAATCCTCAGTATTTTTCGTTGCTTTGTCCTGGAGGAGGGTTTGATGCCCTACAAGGCCTGATGCCTTCCACGTGCCTCCTGCTAAGAAGTCATCATTGAAAGCTACATTTGCAAAAATTAGCACAAGATTGGGTTCCTGAGACCTCTTGAGCAGAGTATGCCGCCTTGGACAGTCATACTCATTTGTACTTGTGGTCCTCATGAACATATTCTCCTTTTCATTTCATATTTCAGAACTAGATCCAAAACAAAAATGCTGGTGCAAATCCTTTCTTCGACTCCAGTGGACTTAAGATCAAATACTCTGGGTTTGTTTACCTATAGGAGCCTTTAAGTCGTTCAACAGCTCAAAAAGGATTGGGCATAACTGGAAATGAAGGATTTATATCTGCTGAAACTTTTGATAGAGGTAGGTGACTATAAGGTTGTTTATACTCATAGCCTAACATCCCTTCTTTCATATACAAACACATATATGTGCTTGCATGAAGATGGCATTCACACAGGATATTTATTGTTCTTCTAGCTCTGTTTCCTTCCTGGCTTGCTCAACAGCCTGTCCCTAATAATTTGGTTTTGGTCATTTAAAAATAACTTTCTTCAAATTATTAATATATTTATTGTGCTAGAATTTAACATGGTGGATGTGTCTATGCTGTCAGCATTGCAAAATGCAGTTATGAAGGTGTACACCAGCTCAGGATCTGGAGCAGATATTCTGCAGTGTAACACTAATGATGACATTTTAGAAACAATCAAACATCTTTGTACAGTGCTGGAGTGTCTGGGTTAGGAGTAGCCAAGACTGTGAAACTATATAAGCAAAATTCGTACACAGGTATTGCTTGGCACATGCAATTTGCCAGAGAGAAATTTGAATGGCACATTTATATAGATGGAATGAATATTTCAACACTCTGTAAAACTTTTATGAATCCCTTTATTTCTTTTCTGGCTCACTTTAATCCCATCTCTTAATTCGGCACAAGCACTTTTATTTCTTGTAACTGCAAGGCACAGGACAAAGATGAAGACTTAGATGATAGCACAGTACAATGCAGCCTGCAAGTGACTCTGAAATCTTTGTATCACAGAAAATACAATCATGATCTCACATTAAAGTAGTGCTCATGTAGTATTTCACATGGACTAGCAACAAAATAAATTCAGCCATGAAAACTTCAAGCTTCACTTCAAGTTCTATTTGTTCCATATCTGTATGGACTACAATCCTCACTGCAGAGGTTTGGGCATCATTAACAGAAGAAAGCTCTTGAAAACAGATTAGATGGCTACAGTAGGTGTGAATTAGTCCTAAGATCTGTGTATAGTGATGAGGCCACTAAGAGTCCTGGAACTGTAGGATCATGTGAATCAAAAAGTTTGATTCTGCTCAGATGAATTTGTCTCCCAAACAGTAGTTCATATGCTTATTCTCCTATGACCCTTGTTCTGCACCTGGGAGGAATAGATAAGGACCTAAGCTAAATGGGGAGGTGTACAAGTACAGTAGTGTCCCGTGATGGTGACTTGTGCCACACAACATTGAGTTTACTGGTGAAATGCTGTTAATCCTCTGAACTCTCCCCAGCAAAATCTCATCCATCTCCAGCAATGTCTTAAGTCACATTAGACCATTTTACAAATAAACCCACAGACACCTGAGGGACAAATAGTGGATTTGTGCTTCTTTAGTTGTGGACTTTTGCTTTGTGTAAGGAAGCAATAATGGTCCTTTTGCTATAAGAGTGACCAAAGGAAGCACTCGTGCAAAAGCAGTTTAAGCAGCAGAGAAGTTGCCTGCACTCTGGAGCTATAAAGTCATCAGTCTCGAATACAAGTACTAGCTGCACACTTCCCTCCACAACTAGTTAACTTGCATTAAAAACAAAAATGAACTTTTAAGCAAATATAGCCCTAAAAAGATCCCAGTTAGCTTTGTGCCTTCCACTGGGGTGGGAGGGTTGGCCGCATCTGCCTGCCTTGCACTCACAAGAAGCAGCAAATCATTTTGTCATGGACTCAACTCTGAGAAAGCTTCACCTAGAAGCTAGACCATCCAGCACATCCCTGAGCAGAAAGGTAAGAACAGCTGCTGAAAAAATAAACTATGACAACGTATTTTGCATTACATTTTAACTCATAGAATTTGTACTGGGCTCTTCCCGCAGCACTGCTAGCATCAATAAAAGGTTCTTTGAGAAAATGTGGTTTCAGATGTTGCCACTTACTATAGGAGCAGCCGAAGACCTCAACTCTCAGTCCTATCCGCCCACCGACACTCCACTTCAGAGGGACGAAGCGCAGGAAGCGAGTTTTCACGGAGTGCAGCAATTTCTGGTGAACCACGCTGTCAGCGTTGCTGTTCCCTGTGAAAACCTGGAAGGACAGAGAGCCTTGGTGAGACACTTAGCAACAAGAGGTGAATGCAGCACTCTGAATGAAGGCTGTCAGCTGCCACCCTTCTTCCCAATTCTCAGCCACAAAAATTACTCAAAATTATTAAATTGATTGTCAAGTTTTCTTCTAAGTGCTGCACCTCTTATGGAGAAAAATGAAGGAGACAGCAACACATAGAAAACCTCAGCAGAGTGGAGGGATGTACACAGGGAGCTACAAAAGCAGGTTGTAAATGGGGATGCTACAGAAGATGCACAATCTCAACCAACCCACTGGATATTCTTATACACTGTAATATTCCACTGACCCCTAAAATACCCACAGTCAGAGAATCACAGAATATAGATTTGGAAGGGACCCTTGAGGATCATCTAGTCCAACTCCTGACCCTGCACAGGACATCCCCAAGAATCACACCATGTGCTTGAGAGCATTGTCCAAACACCTTCTGAACTCTGTCAGGCTTGCTGCTGTGACGACTTCCCTGGGGAGCTGTTCCAGTGTCCAAACACCATCTGGGTGAAGACCTATTTTCTAATATCCAGCATAAACCTCCCCTGATGCAACTTCAGACCATTCCCTTGGGTCCTCTCACTGGTTGCCAGAGAGAAGAGGTCAGTGCCTGCCCCTCCACTTCCTTCTGCAAGGAAGTTGTCTACAGTGATGAGGTCTCCCCTCAGTTTCCTCTTCTCCAGGCTGAACAGACCAAGTGATTTCAGCCTTTCCTCATACGGTTTCCCCTCAAGGCCCTTCACCATCTTCATTTCCCTCCTTTGGACATTCTCTAATAGCTTAATATGTTTCTTATATTGACAATAGTCAAGGTTAGAACAGCACAGTGAAGGACAGGGACTGATTTAGCCTTTGGTGCATTCATGGTAGCAGAAAATGCTGATCATAAGCCACAGAGGTTGTCCACAGTCTGGGAAGATGAACAGGACAGTATATCTAGATACTCAACTGAAAACTCAAGCAAGACATAGGAAGAGATGAAAGCCTGAGTCATCACACAGGAGAATCAGCATTTTTACTGTGTTTGCACCTGAGAGAGTGAAAGCTTGCAAACGATAATAACTTAACTTCTTTACTTACCTATTTGATTAATTGTCTGTAACTGCAAGCCAAAATTAATGGCCCTACTCAGAATTAACACTTAATAGGAGGAACCTCTCTCACAAATGAAGAATGACTAAATGATTTCAAACACAAACCTCAAGGCAAGCATCTGAGCTGTGTTCCTGCCTGAAGCATTTTCAATTCATTTTTACACCCTTACTCTGTAATATTAGCCAAGGAATATCATAGACCTCCTGCAATCTTCAGAACATTTGAGTAACTCAGCTAGGATTGAAACTTGAAGCTAACAGTTTTGTAAAACATGAAAACCAAAAACAGAACTCACAAAATAATAATCTCACAGGAGAGTCATATTTGTAAAAGAGGTCCTTCACTTTGTAAGTATAAAATTTAATCACAAAACATTGTACCAGTTTTAAATGCTTCTGTGGTTCAAAAAACTGGCACCATTCACCTACACGGTGCAACTGTGAGCACAAATTGGAATAAGCCCATTAAAGTTGATCTACAATTCATTTCTGATGGCTGATTAGGGGTTTCACCTCCACTCAGAAATAAAAGGGCTAATTAGCAGTTGTTTAAATTTTTACTTAAATGCAAGCATACCAACTTTTTCCAAATGTTATTATAGATGGTGTACAACTTTAAATTTAGTGTATTCTTGTTTTACTAAACCCAGTGTTCAACTGTTTAATTAGAGCTACATTCAATAAAAAATATCTTTGAACATTTCTAAGGCACAATCCTTTGAAACCACAGTATGGTTATTTTATTTCACCCTAAAAACTCTAACCTCAGAAAATTCTCTTATATATGCAATAAGCCTTATTTTCCACCCAGTCATGAATGCAAAAGACCTCATATATCTCACTTCCTAAAACATTCTTTGCATTTCATTGCTGCACTGCTGCCTCTGAAGATGAACAATTTTATTGAAATGATCGCTCACAATCCCAGTTACCTCAGTGAAGAAGCAACCTTCAAAACATGTGAACTTGTGCTGGTTTTGGCTGATGTACAGTTAATTTTCTTCATAGTAGCTGGTATGGGACTATCTCTTGATTTGTGCTGGGAACAGTGTTGATAATGCAGAGATGTTTTAGTTATTACTGAGCAGCTCAAGCACAGAGTCAAGGCCTTTTCTGCTTCTCACCCCACCCTACCAGTGACAAGGCTGGAGGTCATGGGAAGCTGTGTGGAGTCACATCCAGGACAGCTGACCCCAACTGACCACAGGGATATCCCATCCCATACGGTGTCATGCTCAGCACATAAAGCTGGGACAAGAAGAAGAAAGTCTTTGAGAGTTTTTTCCTTATATTTCAAGTGAAAAATCTTATTCTTCTCAGTATGTAATTGTCAGCAGAGAGTAAGTCTCACAGTCAGAGCTTTGGCAGTGCTCACATTTTTAGTGAGACGCTCATAGATATATAAGATGCATAAAGGGGAGTGTTGTTTTCTATTTGTTTGCTCAGAAGGCTCATGTTCTTGGAATCCGGTGATTTTGCAAAACTCTCACCTTTCATAAGATAAAAAAGAAAGGAGAAGAAAGAAGAAAAACAACAGAGAGGGAGGGAAGAGTTTCCAGTCCTCCTAGTTGTGAAGAAAAGCTTAAAATACAGTGACTGAAGTGCAAGCAAAGGTGAAAATAAAGAGACAAAAGAACAAATACACCTTAAAATAGCAATACTGTGAAAAAAGGAGTCTGTGTTGTTTTTTTCTCACAATCCTCTCACACACAAGGCTGTCAATACTGCACATTGAATGACAAACCCACAAGGTAATAATTTTTTGGTTTTTATAAAACCCAAAACACCTAGGAGAAAGACCAAGCGGAAAAGCACATCACCTCTAGATGTATCTCCTTGCAGTTAGAAAATAATGGGAACTAGGTTATTTGCAACTGCCACTGTGTGCCAAACTGCCCACAAACTCCTGCTTGTAAAGCCA